>NC_134689.1:195187177-195487177 GCF_050947455.1 Rhinoderma darwinii | reverse complement strand
CGTCCTTATTTTTGAAAGAAAAGCACAGTTTTTTTCAATGAAGATAACATTAAATTAATCAGAAGTACACTCTATACATTGTTAATGTGCTTAATGACTATTCTAGCTGCAAACATCTGTTTTTTAATGCAATATCTACATAGGTGTATAGAGGCCCATTTCCAGCAACCATCACTCCAGTGTTCTAATGGTACATTGTGTTTGCTAACTGTGTTAGAAAGCTAATGGATGATTAGAAAACACTTGAAAACCCTTGTGCAATTATGTTAGCACCGCTGTAAAATAGTTTTGCTTTTTAGAGGAGCTATAAAACTGACCTTCCTTTGAGCTAGTTGAGAATCTGGAGATTTCCTACAACGGTGTGTACTACTCCCTACAGAGGACAGCACACACAGGCTCTAACCAGAGTAGAAAGAGAAGTGGGAGGCCCCGCTGCACAACTGAGCAACTAGACAAGTACTTTAGAGTCTCTAGTTTGAGAAATAGACGCCTCACAGGTCCTCAACTGGCAGCTTCATTAAATAGTACCCGCAAAACGCCAGTGTCAACATCTACAGTGAAGAGGCGACTCCGGGATGCTGGCCTTCAGGGCAGAGTTGCAAAAAAAAAGCCATATCTGGCTAATAAAATGAAAAGATTAATATGGGCAAAAGCACACAGACTTTGGACAGAGGAAGATTGTAAAAAAGTGTTATGGACAGACGAATCGAAGTTTGAGGTGTTTGGATCACACAGAAGAACATTTGTGAGACGCAGAACAACTGAAAAGATGCTGGAAGAGTGACTAACGCCATCTGTCAAGCATGGTGGAGGTAATGTGATGGTCTGGGGTTGCTTTGTTGTTGGTAAAGTGGGAGATTTGTACAAGGTAAAAGGGATTTTGAATAAGGAAGGTTATCACTCCATTTTGCAACGCCATGCCATACCCTGTGAACAGCGCTTGATTGGAGCCAATTTCATCCTACACAGGACAATGACCCAAAGCACACCTCCAAATTATGCAAGAACTATTTAGGGAAGAAGCAGGCAGCTGGTATTCTATCTATAATGGAGTGGCCAGCGCAGTCACCAGATCTCAACCCCATAGAGCTGTTGTGGGAGCAGCTTGACCGTATGGTACGCAAGAAGAGCCCATCAAGCCAATCCAACTTGTGAGAGGGCCTTCTGGAAGCATGGGGTGAAATTTCTCCCGATTACCTCTGCAAATTAACAGCTAGAATGCCAAAGGTCTGCAATGCTGTAATTGCTGCAAATGGAGCATTCTTTGACGAAAGCAAAGTTTGAAGGAGAAAATTATTATTTCAAATAAAAATCATTATTTCTAACCTTGTCAATGTCTTGACTATATTTTCTAGTCATTTTGCAACTCATTTGATAAATACAAGTGTGAGTTTTCATGGAAAACACAAAATTGTCTGGGTGACCCTAAACTTTTGAACGGTAGTGTATCTATATATATATATATATATATATATATATATATATATATATATATATCCACAGGATATGTCATAAATGTCAGATAGATACATGTCCCACCTCTGGGGCCCGCATCTATCTCTAGAACGGGGCCCCCTAATCCCCATTCTATCTTACCCGGCTCCGCTGTCTTCCGGCCACTTCCTGCTTACATAGTCGAGTTACGGAAACAGGGTAACTCACAGAGGCTACGCAGTTTCCGTAATTTCCATAGAACTGAATAGTAGTTACGGAAACAGCGTAGCATGCTATGCTGCTTCTGTAACTGCCATTTACTACTATGGGAGTTACAAAAATAGCGTAGCTCAGCAAGTTACGCTGTTTCCGTAACTCATCCATGTATTGCAGTGTATTGTACCAGCGATCTATTGATCGCTGGTTCAAGTCCCCTAGGGGAACTAATAAAATGTGTAAAAAAATAATAATTTAAAGTTAAAAAAAAAACAACATTTCCCATTTTTTCCTCAAGCACAATGTAAAAATGATAAAAAAAATTGGTATCGCTGCATCCGTAAAAGTCCAAAACTATTACAATATGGCATTATTTGACTTCCACAGTGAACGGTGTAAAGAAAAAAAATATGTAAAACCCCAGAAGCGTTGTCTATTGGTCACAATAGCACTAAAAAGAATGAAATAAAAAGTGATAAAAAAATTGTATGGACCAAAAAATGGTGCTAATAAAAACTACAGCTCGTCCCGAAAAAACTAAGCCCTCACACCGCTCAAACGATGGAAAAATATAATTTATGGCTTATAGAATGTGCTGAAACTGAACAAATTATTTTTTTTAACCAATAGTTTTTTCTTTGTAAAAGAAGTAAAATATAATTTTTTTTTCCGATTTTCTGCTGTCTAAAACCTGGGTGCGTCTTATAGTCAGGTGCGTCTTATAGTCAGGTGCGTCTTATAGTCCGAAAAATACGGTATATGTTGCAGTATGTGTTTGTGCTTATGTGCCTGAGTATATACATAAACTTGTGTTTTTTCATACAAAATATAAAAATATGATGAAAATCGGATCCTATTATTTTGGTTTAATACAATAATAGCCATAATAGATATGCTATGATATAGTGCGATTTGCTGAAACAATATGCTGCAAGGTTAAAAAAAAAAACAGCAACATTAAACCAAATATGTTTTTTTCTAAGGACTGTATCAGTATATATATATATATATATATATATATATATATATATATATATATATATATATATATATATATATATATAAATATTTAGATGAAATTATTGCCGCTTGGTTTCACACGCACATTCATAATAACTGCATCTAAAAACTACAGAGTGGCTTCTGATTGTGCGGTACATTGCTGCAATAAAACAAACCACGTAAAAGCAGCCTAGCAGTTTATCCATAACTTTTCGTTTAAATGTCGGCAATTGTAGAAAATAAAAGTGAATTTTTCGTTTGTGGAGCACACAATTATTAGAGTTCTCCTGGTTTACCTTGGGAACAAATGCAACTTGTGATACCTATCCTGTAGTTTTCTCTGTTGAAATGTTAATGGGGTATTTAATTCTAACATTTGTCAGATGGTGGCACTGTGAGAACACTATCAGATATAACCTAAGCTGCCGAAGAGCTAAAATATACAAATTTGGAATTCAAGTTTTGAACATAAAATTAACTTTGAATCTATTTATTTATTTTTTGTTTGATCCATAAACTTTACTAAACTAAAAATGTAAAGGTATTTTCCCCTTTCATAAAATAATGGCATATCCCTTGGATATGTCACCACTTTCTCATCATGGGGTCCGGCTGCTGGGGCCTCCCTTGATCCTGAGAATGAAGGCCTTTGTCTTCATTACAGGCTTTCCCTGCACAGAGGTGCTCCCTGACACCCACTGTGCAGGGAAGTACAGCACGACTTTATTCAGGTATTGGGACTGTGCTGTAACTCCTATCATAGGATGCCGTTTTTGACACTTTGTGAAATTTATTCTTTTAATGTGTAGTTGAAGCTTCTAGGAGTATCAACAGCTCAGTCACGAAGCGATAGACCATGTAAGCTCACCAAGTGCTGAAGAATGTGGCGTGTAAAAATCGCCTTTCCATTGTTACATCACTCACTTTATATTTCTAAACTGCCTCTGGCATTAACATCAGCACAAGAACTGTGCGTCAGGATCTTCATGTAATGGGTTTCCATGGTCGAGCAGCTGCACATAAGCCTAAGATGACCATGCACAATGCCAAGCATTGCATGGAGTGGTGTAAAGTACACTAACACTGGACTCTGGAGCAGTGCAAATTTGTTCTCTGGAGTGAGAAATCACGTTTCACTATCTGGCAGTCTGATAGACGAATCTGGGTTTGGTGGATGCTGGGAGAAGTCTACGAAGAGAAGTGTTAATGATACAGTATACAAAGAATTTTACACAATTGTATGCTTCCAACTGAACAGTTTGGGAAAGGCCCTTTCCTGTTCCTGCAGGACCGTGCCCCTGTGCACAAAGTGAGGTCCATAAAGGAATTTTGTGTGGAGTGAGTGACCTGCACAGAGCCCTGACCCCAACCCCATCCAACACCTTTTGATATAAATTGGAAAGTCGATTGCGAGCCAGGCCTTCTTGTCCAATGTTAGTGCCTAACCTCACAAATGCTCTTTGGCTGTATGGTCACAAATTCCAACATACACACTCCAAAATCTTGTGAAATGCCTTCCCAGCAGTGTGGAGGCTGTTATAGCCGGAAAAAGGAGGACAACTCCATATTAAAACCCAAAGATTTGAAATAAGATGACCAACAACCTCATATAGGTGTGATTGTCAGGTGTCCACATAGTTTTGGCTATATAGTGTAGCTATTCTGTTATGTCACATTATATTTCAATGGGCCAATACATGGGCCTATACTGCTAACACAGAACATGACAGCCAATATATCACACCTTTGAAAAAGCTAACCACTATGGTACAGACCTGTAAGACATCGATGAAACCCCCCAAAAAACAAAGTTTATTTCTAGTTTGGAGATACACTGATTAATTTATTAGGTGACTGAATTACTTCCTATTCCCTTATATAGCAGAGACAAAAATCAAACCCCTCACAGCCTCAATGCAACCCCTCAGCAGGTTATAGATTGTTTTTTTGGCAGTAGCCTGCACTTCACGGACAAGCTGTAGATCACCATAAATGGTAGACTATAGTTTATAGAAGAGCTCCAGCAGAATTCAAGAATTATTTTCCATTCTCTGGCTTTGAAGTTTTTCTGCTTGTAGTAGAAGTGATTCTGCTAGGGAAAGTATATTACGCACTCTCAATATTGCAATTGCCTAATATTCCATGTTTATCCCCAACAACAAGAGTATATTTTATAGTGTGGTTTCCTTGTTCCATAAGAGGAATACATTTCTCTTGCCAGATGTGTAGCTAGAAAGTTTTGTAACCCATTGTAAAATCTATAACAGGGCGTCCCAACCACGCTCACATGCCATTTATAGCACTGGTGTCCTATCATGTGACAGAGGGGCTTTTGAGCCCCCTCAGTCCTAACGGCCTGGGTGCAACTGTAACTCAGTACCTTATGTAGCAACACCTTTCGAACTACCCTTTATTAAGGTACCACAGAAGGATATGACAGAGGGGATGAAATAATTTTCAGCAGTGAAACCCAATAAAATGCCTTACGAGCCACTCGTAGCTCTCCTTCACATCTCTCTCCCAAACATGACTATTCATAACCAATATGATCATACTGCGGTCTTCATTTATACACTTAATACTAGCCAATTTTCAGTTTGCATATTAATTGCTATGAGAATGTAGGTCCAAAACAGGAATGACTGTAGCTCCCAACATCTGCAGCTCCCAACATCCATGCCCATTTTTGTGTAACATAACTATATGGGCACTATGGTAATTTCTTTGAAAACACTGCTGTGTGGCAATACTACATTAGACACTTTTGTGTGAAATAAATGTAATATATAGCAATATATAGCAATATATAAGGGAACAAGGTGGAGAATTCTGCCATGTAACATTACTATTTTGTGGCAGTCTGCTTTGAGGCATTACTCTGCATCACTGTGCATACTTTCCTATATTGGGAGATGAAAAAACAGGCTGAAAGCAAACACCAACCCAAGTCTGCCTAAACCATGTTCAGAGTTGCAAGTTACCCTCATTTTCTTGTGCGACCATGCTTCGGTTTAAAGTCTCAACCCTCTCTTATTGGTCCGGAGTAACTGGGATGGTTAGTATCTCCGGCAATAAGTTGTGGGGGAAATCCACTATGAAACATTACTGTCTTGAATTTTCTTGGACAGACATTTTGAATAAGTAATTGAATTTAATATTCTAAGAATCCAATTGTGTACAGACATGGTTACAATCAAGTACTTAGAAATCAAATATAAATGTAATGGTATCTTTATAAGAGACGTCTATAAAAACTGTATGTTGCATCATTTAACCTCCTTCGGCAACGATGGTGAACTGTTTTCTCTGCACATAAACACATTTTATATTCTACAAAACCTTGATAACTGACGAACTTAGAGTTGCTGAAGCATTCTGCTCATATGTACTTCTTATTATATAGCATAAACAACATGATAAATAGCAGTATGACTTGTCTCCTTTAGCTTTAGGCTGGGTTCACACAACCTATTTTCAGACATAAACGAGGCGTATTATGCCTCGTTTTACGTCTGAAAATAGGGCTACAATACGTCGGCAAACATCTGCCCATTCATTTGAATGGGTTTGCCGACGTACTGTGCAGACGACCTGTCATTTACGCGTCGTCGTTTGACAGCTGTCAAACGACGACGTGTAAAAATACAGCCTCGTCAAAAGAAGTGCAGGACACTTCTTTCAGACGTAATTTGAGCCGTTCTTCATTGAACTCAATGAAGAGCAGCTCAAAATTTACGGCTGTCAGAGAAGCCTCGCAAAATGCGAGGAGGAGCATTTACGACTGAAACGAGGCAGCTGTTTTCTCCTGAAAACAGTCTGTCTTTTCAGACGTAAATGCCTGCTATCGTGTGCACATACCCTTACTGCGACCTATCATACGCAAAAGATGACCACAAACAAGAGTCATCGGTAGGTATTTTCAACCCGGTTTAATTAATTTTGATGGACAAGTGTTACCTCCCACCCTGCAATATTACACTTTATGCGCTTGTCAAAAAAAGTCAAATATTTTGACTATTAGATCGGAATAGAATTCTTAAATATCTCCTTATGTTCTGCTGCTATGTTTAATCCGTGTAAAAAATTGTAACCTGTTAAAAGGAACCTGTCAGAAGGATTAGGCCCCCAAATCGCCACTAACCTGTTATCCAGGACAGCAATAGATTTCCAGTTATGCATTCTGTATAATGCCGCATATTGTAGAAAAATAAATGTGAAAATAGCACGCGCTGTATTCAAATTAAAGGAAAGAATCATGGGCGTGGTGCAGCTTCACTACAGAGTCAAGTTGACTGGTCCCACTCCTTAATTGATTGACGTACCTTAGTCCAGAATAAATTATCAAAAGCTAGCTTCGGTGGCATCCATACACCTCGTGTAAAGGATCTGCCAGGCACAGCTTCGGGGTTAACGCCCATAGATAATCAGTCTGCACCTGCTTCTATGTCTGTGAGACTGACTCCATCTTCCACCACTCAGGGTGGCAGGCTTAGGAGTGGGAGAACCTATCACAGCCTGGCCAGACGGAGCTAGCTCCTGCCCTCTGTCTATTTATACCTGCCTTTCCTGTTCCTCCTTTGCTTGTGATTCTTCTCTGTTGGTTTCCTGGCCGTGCTGCAGCTTCTTGTACTACTTATCCTTTGCTTGTGATTGACCTTGGCTTTTCTGACCACTCTTCTGCTCTGCGTTTTTGTACCTCGCTCAACTCCTGGTTTGACTCAGCTCGTTCACCTCGCTTGTTGCTCACGGTGTTCCCGTGGGCAACTTCCCCATTTCCCTGGCTTCTTTGTACCCTTGTCTGTTTGTCTGTCGTGCACCTATTGAGTGTAGGGACCGTCGCCCAGTTGTACCCCGTCGCCTAGGGCGGGTCGTTGCAAGTAGGCAGGGACTGAGTGGCGGGTAGATTAGGGCTCACTTGTCTGTTTCCCCACCCCCCGTCATTACATAATCACAAGCCCATACCTAGTCTACCCTGGTCCCTGACACTACTATGGACCCCCTTGAGACCCTGGCTCAGCAAATGCAGGGTCTCTCCCTACAGGTCCAGGCCCTGGCTCAGAGGGTCAACCAGCTTGATGCTACCTTGGTAGTCCCCCTCACCTCACCTCTTGAACCCCACCTCAAGTTGCCCGACCAGTTCTCTTGGGACCGGAAGGCCAAAATAGGCCACATATTTAAGGGGTTAAGATGACCTAAACAGTCACAAAACAGTGTCTAAACTTTGCAACACACACTAGTAAAGTCTACTGGCTAATAGATGATTGCTCCATCAAATCACTGGTACGACTATTAACATCATCTCTTATATGATAATTGCATTGCTCATTGTGGGCTTCCCATGATACAATAGTGCACTAAAATAATTGAAGAGAAATGTGGAATTCTTCACTTTTGCCTTGTATGTTCATTTAGATAAATGGTCATTTTTCACATACCCAGCTAGGCCAAGCAAATGTTATAGTCTCTAAGTACAAGCTATATTATCTGATGCCCACCTGTCACGGCGCGGGGTGTGGACCCACTGGAAAACACTGGGAAACCATTTGCAAGACAAACTTAGGTATACAACAATGCTCAGGCAAGGATCAAGTGGGAAGAGCCCTTTTTATAGTCCAGCAGCCATTTGGGCTAATTATTGAGTGATGACAGCTGGACGCGTACTGGCCCTTTAAATCCCCCTGTGGGAAACAGTCCGAGAACCCGGAAGTGAGTGCCGGCGTCTCCCTAGAGGGAGATGTCACCGAAAAGACAGATGTCCATGGCTGGGGCCGTCAGAGGGTAAGTCTGAACGACGGCCCTCGGCAGTAGACGTTACAGTATCCCCCCACTTACGCCCCCTCTTCTTGGGTCCAGAGCGGAAGAGAAATCTATTCATGAGGACAGGGGCATCGATGTTCTCCCAAGACCTCTCCTCTGGACCAAATCCCCTCCAATCCACCAAATAAAATGTCCTTCCTCCCACTTTCTTGGCCAGGATCTCCCTCACTTCGAAAGTTCCAGACGAACCGCCAGGAGCCACTGCGGAACTAGGAGTCCTGGAGTGGTTGTTCAGGATCACGGGCTTCAGCAAGGAGTCATGGAAGGAGTTAGGGATCTTGAGGGTAGGAGGCAGTTGAAGCTTGTATGACACAGGATTGATGATCTGTAGCAGAATCTCGAAGGGTCCGAGGAACCTGGGGGCAAACTTGCAAGACATTACCTCAGCCGGATATTCCTGGAAGACAGCCAGACCTTTGTACCTGGAAGAAACTGGGGGTGGGGGGGGGGTTCTCGTCTTCTAGTGTCTGCCTTTCTCTTCATGCGGCCCTCCGCCAGCAGAATAGAAGTGTCTGTTGCCATATCTGCAGAAAGTCCCTGAAGGTAGAGTCATCTGCCGGCACCTGGGACATAGTAGAGACAGGCAGAGGTATTCGAGGATGTTGGTCGTAGACGATGAAGAACGGACTGGAGGTGGTGGACTCACTAGTATGGTTATTATAGGAGAACTCAGCCCACGGGAGCAGATGCACCCAGTCATCATGCCGCCTGGAGACAAAGTGCCTCAGATTGTTCTCCATAATTTGGTTAACTCTTTCGACTCTGAGGATGATAAGCCAAGGAGAAGTCCAACTTTACACCGAGGAGGCCGCAGAGTGCTCTTCAGAACTTCAAGGTGAACTGGACCCCTCGATCCGAGACAATATGCAGAGACAAGCCGTGCAGACGGAAGATGTGTTGAACGAAGAGGTCGGCCAGTCGAGCAGCAGAAGGCAGACCAGTCAGGGGAACAAAATGAACCATTTTAGAAAAACGATCCACCACCACCCAGATCACACTGCGTCCCGCAGAGAGAGGCAGATCTGTGACAACGTCCATAGCAACATGCTGCCAGGGGGCAACGGACACAGGCAGTGGATGGAGCAGACCGGCTGGTCTGGAGTGGGCAACTTTGTTTGCTGCACACACCATACAGGTGTACACAAAGTCCATTGCGTCTTTGGGCAGCGTGGGCCACCAGAACTGACGAGCAATTAGGTCTCGTGTCTTACGGGCACCTGCGTGACCTGCCAGCTTGGAACTATGACCCCAGCGAAGGATTCTTCCTCTGTCTTCCAGACGCACAAAAGTCCTTGCTGGAGGAATGTCTCTAACTTGCAGAGGGTTAACAGAATAGATGCAGGAAGGGTCGATAATATTCTGTGGGGACTGCAAAGTGTCCTCTGTTTAAAATGACCTAGACAAGGCATCGGCCCTCACATTGTTGTCAGCAGGTCGGTAGTGGAGTTCGAACCGGAACCGAGCAAAGAACAACGACCACCTATCTTGACGAGGATTCAGCCGTTGAGCCGTCTGTAGATAGGTCAGGTTCTTTTGGTCCGTGAAGACCAGGATAGGATAAGCTGCGCCTTCCAGTAGGTGTCTCCACTCCTGCAGGGCCAGCTTGATGGCCAGTAAATCCCGATCCCCAATCGAGTAGTTGCGCTCTGCGGGAGAAAACAGCTTGGAGTAGTAGCCACATACCACTGTCTTGCCTTTCGAACCTCTCTGGAACAAAAGTGCACCAGCACCAACAGAGGAGGCGTCCACCTCTAATGAAAACTCTAGGGATACATTAGGATGATGAAGAATAGAGGCTGACGTGAAGGCCTTTTTTAAGGTTTTAAATGCGACTTCCGCTTCTGGAGTCCATACCTTGGCATTCATACCCTTTTTAGTGAGGGTAGACATGGGAGCTATCAAAGAAGAGAAGTTGGGAATGAACAATCAGTAGAAGTTGGCGAATCCCAGGAAGCGTTGTATGGCGCTTAAGCCTTGTGGGAGTGGCCACTCCAGGACAGCCTTGACTTTCTCAGGGTCCATTTTGGGACCCTGATCAGAGATGATATAGTCTAGGAAGGGTAGAGACTTCTCTTCGAACACGCATTTCTCCAACTTGGCGTAAAGATGATTCCCTCTTAATCGAAGCAACACCTGGCAGACATGACCCTCATGAGCCACAAGATCTGGGGAAAAAATCAAAATGTCATCGAGATACACCACAACACAGACATAGAGGAGATCACGAAAAATGTCACTGACAAATTCTTGAAACACCGCGGGGGAGTTACACAGGCTGAAGGGCATGATCAGATATTCATAGTGTCCATTACGTGTATTAAATGCAGTCTTCCACTCGTCACCCTGACGAATCCGGATTAGATTGTAAGCCCCCCGCTTGGAAAATTTTTTGCCCCCGTATGCGATCAATGAGTTACGAAATCAAAAGCAATGGGTACCTGTTCTTCACCGTGATCTGGTTGAGGCCTCGGTAGTCAATGTAGGGTCGGAGGGATAAATCCTTCTTCTTGACAAAGAAAAACCCGGCTCCGGCCGGGGATGAGGACTTTCGTATGAATCCCCTCTCCAGATTCTCCTTAATGTAGGCTGACATAGACTGGGTCACTGACAAGGAGAGAGGGTATACTCTACCGCGAGGAGGGGACAAATCAGGAACCAAGTCGATAGGGCAATCATATGCTCGATGTGGTGGCAATGTCTCTGCTTCCTTCTTGTTGAAGACATCTGCGAACTGAGAGTAACAAGGAGGCAACCCCAAGGAGGCAACCCTGCCAGTGACTGATACGGAGAAGACTGGGGCGGATGGACATGCACCAGACAGCGGTCGAGACACTTGGGGCCTCACTGGAGGACCTCTCCAGAGTTCCAATCCAGGACTGGGGCATGTAGACGGAGCCAAGGCAAACCCAGCAGCACCTGGTTGATGGCCTTGGGCAGGACAAATAGGGAGATGAGCTCAGAGTGAAGAGCTCCCACTTGAAGCCTTAACGGCTTGGTCACAGACAAAACTGGGTCATGCAAATGCAGTCCATCTACCGAGTGTAACGTCCGTGGTCGCTGACCAGGAACTCCTTCCATCCAGTCAACACCCTTCTCTCAAGAGATGTCTGCACATACGCCCGTCCTGCTCCACAGTGACCACTAGGGTGCGCTCACGAGCTCAGTCCAGACTTAAGAAGCCAGAGCACACGCATGTTAGAGATTGAGCTAATTGCTCCCAGAGCACCCTGGGATATAAGAAGGTCCCAGCCCCATCCTCACATTCCTGAGCGTTGTTGTCGTATTCCAAGTCAGTCTTGCAAATGGTCCACTAGTGTTTCCTGCTCCCACTGTTCCCTGTTCCTGTATCCTGTAACCTGTATCCTGTTCTAGTGCCGTGCTGAGCTGTAGCCATGCTGTGCTGTATACCACGCCTGTCCTGCTTCTCCACGCCGGACATCTACCTGCTGCCTAGTTCCTGCCAAGCCAGCCTTGCTACTGTCCGAGCTGCCACAGGTACCCTTTATGAACTATAGACTCTGACCTGCGTGCTGTTGGCCAGCTGCCATACTGCCAAGGCAGTACGGCCCAGTGGGTCCATGAACCCTACGTGACACCGAGGCAACGATCAACGGTCTCTCCAGCAGAACAGTAGGCACCTGAAGAAGATCCACAATGTCTTGGCAGATGGAATAGGCTGCAGAGACAGAGTCCAGGTAGGCAGAGACTGGATGTGGTCTCTCGCCAGCGACGATGGTCACAGGAATGAACAGTTTGGAGGATAGTTCTCCATTAAATGCTGTATCGCCCAGGGTAGTCTCTCCAACCAATCCCAGGCATTGGGGTTTTCATTTGGCTTCTGAGGACACAGACGCATTATATGGCCAGCGAGGCCGCAATATAAACAAATTCCAGAGGAGCGCCTGCGCTGTTTTACTTGAACGGACAGTTTAAGCCGATCCACCTGCACCGGAACATCGTGCGGAGCAGAAGAAGAAGGCAAGAGGGGTTGCTGGAACTTGGGCGCCAGTCTAGGAAGCCGTCTCTCCTGTAAAATCTCTAGAAATCTCTCTCCCTGAGCCTTATGTCCACTCGAGTAGCCAGTAGAAGCTGGTCATCCAAGGCAACTGGTAGATCTCGAGCAGCAAGTTTGTCCTTGATCTCGGGCGATAGGCCATGCCAGAAGGATGCTACCAAGGCCTCATTGTTCCAGGACAATTCTCCTGCCAGGGTCCGGAACTGGATGGTGTATTCACCCACGGATGCGTCCTCCTGGCACAGGTTAAAGATAGCAGTGGCTGCCGACGAGACTCGTCCAGGCTCCTCAAATACGGAACGGAAAAACAGCATGAACCCCTGGAAGTCTCGGGTCCCTGTTGTTCACAGATTGGATTCGCCCACGCCAGGGCCTTGCCGGCAAGCAGAGATATAATGAAGGCGATCCTGGCTCCGTCCAAAGGGAATGCTCGGGCGTGCAGAATGAAGTGGATATGGCATTGGTACAGAAACCCCCTGCACAAACTTGCGTCTCCATGGAACCGAGGTGGTATTGGCAGCGAGAACCGAGGATCCAAACTGGAGCTGCCAGGAGGTGTATCAGGGGGGGTCGATCGGAGGAGCTTGAATAGGAGCAGTGAAGGAAGTAGCTAGCACCCCTAGCTGCTGTGCCATGGAGTCTACTGCCACGAGGAGTTGATCCTGTCATGTTTGCAGATCCTGCAGGTCCGCCTGCATGGCTTGGGAGGATGACAGGCCCTTGAATTGGCCAGCAGGGTCCATGACCTGAGCGTACTGTCACGGTGCGGGGTGTGGACCCACTGGGCCGTACCGCGTAGCGGGGTAGCAGCTGGCCAACTGGGTACAAAACAATGTCTGTTGTCTAGAACGGGTACCTGAGGCAATGTAGACAGTAGCGGAGACACAACTGACTTTCACAGTAGATGGCATAGTAGATGCAGCGGAAGTCACGACTTGACTCTCTCTATAGATACGATAGCATGGGATACAGGGCACAGGTAGCAGGAACGGGTTACACTGGGAACTGGAAAACACTGGGAGACCATTTGCAAGACAAACTTAAGTATACAACAATGCTCAGGCAAGGATCAAGTGGGCAGAGCCCTTTTTATAGTCCAGCAGCCATTTGGGCTAATTATTGAGTGATTAAGGCCCTTTAAGGCAGTACACACGCGGTCGCGCGCGCCCTGCGGGAAACAGTCCGAGAACCCGGAAGTGAGTGCCGGCGTCTCCCTGGAGGGAGATGTCGCCGAGAAGACAGATGTCCATGGCCAGGGCCGTCAGAGGGTAAGTCTGAACGATGGCCCTCGGCCATAGACGTTACACCACCATCATTATGAACAATAGTTTATGTCCAGAATTTACCCCAACATCGCCCATTTCAATTTGCCCTTTTCATCATATTTTCAGCTGTATATAGTCAACTGCACTTTTATGTTTCATTTACCACAAAAGTTTTTTGGGTAACTAAAGGCAAAAAGAATTAATAATATGGAAATCTAAACGCTAAAATGCTATTTGGATAAATATACAGAACCACAACTAAAAGTACCATTGTGTGACTATATCAGTACAAAGTTAAAGGCAAAATATAAAATAAACCTGTGTCAACTGGTGTGAATAGTGCTCTTCAAGATCATTCTCAAGAACAAAATGTGAACTTGAGACAAGGGGAAATGTAATACAGATTAACTCGGCATCTGCTAAATACCATGTGATTCACAGTGTGGTTTTAAGAACGCTATAAAATGATATCCTTCCCTGTAATGTAAACATGAGTGATCGTCTTACATACTGGTCACCTGGTTCCTTAATTACATGCACCTGATCCGTCATGTGACAAAACCCTTCTCATACAGTCATAGTAAAGTCACTTGATGTGAGTGTGAACGATGTTTGTGTAACTAGTCAGGAGTTTTGTGGATTATACCAGAAATCAGCTCCTTGCCTGAAGTGAACGGGAGCAAAGCTTATTTCATAATCCACACATTTATTTAAATGAAGTAAAGTACACACACTGAGGAATATAATGACTAAGGGCCTGTTCACATCAGCGTTGCCCTTCCGTTGAGGGGTCCCGTCTAAAGTTTCGATCGGGTTAACCCCTCAACGGAAAGGCAAACGGAAACATTAGCTTCCGTTTCCCTCACCATTGATCTCAATGGTGGCAGAAACGTTGCTAATGGTTTCCGTTTGTCACCGTTGTGACAGGGTTCTGTTGTTTTGACAGAATCAATAGCGCAGTTGACTAAAGAGGAGACAGCACTCATATCAGTCTTCAAATCAAGTTGTCTATTCACCTATTGGGTAACATTTTAACCATATTGGTCTTTACACTATTGGCCTATACCCTATTGGCTACTACAGGTTTTTGAGGGTAAGCACAGTAGACTCTAGACTGTTTATAGAGTTTAGAGATCCGTTTTTCTGTTACAGTAAAATATTTAGCTGCCTTCGGCCACCACTAGGGGGAGCTTATCATAAACAGATTTATTATTGAATTCAATGGGAACTTTATAACTTCATCTTCAGTAAGCTTTGCCTTGCGGTGACAGCAGCATGCAGTCAGAACTTTCTGCTATCACTTTTGCAAACATGGCTGGAAGTGAATATAAAAATCTTTATTGTATATGTAGTGTCAATAGATGCAAATTAAGTTAACTGTATCCTTATCCCCTTTCTGTTCGCATTAGTAAATATGGAAAATATCTTTACAAATTGTATACATTTGTTGAAGAAGCTCTAAGAATTGGGTCTTCTATCCCTCCCAAATGGTACATTGAAAGATGATGGTCTCCTATACACACCCTGGGAACATTCCTGAATAAAATATGCACGTTTACCCATACCATAGTGCTCAATTTATTACAAAAGTCCTCGTTATGACAAATATATATGTATATCTATAAACACATATATGTTAGATCTTACAGTGATAAATCTATATACAGGGGCGTAACTAGGAAAGACTGGGCCCTATAGGAAACTTTTGATGGCCCCCCTAGGTGCCACACGCAGCCCCCCTTTTATGCCCCCTGTAGATTGTGCCATACAGCTCCCCTGTAGACTGCTATACAGCCCCCTGTACACAGTGTCACACCCCACTTGTACATAGCGCCCCCACCTCCCCCTTGTAGATAGTGCCATACAGCCCCTCTGTAGATATCGCCATAAAGCCCCCCTGTATAGCGCCATACAGCTCCCCCTGTATATAGTGTCGCACAGCCCCCCTTTAGTAGATAGTGCCACACACCCATGTAGATAGTGCCACACACAGAGCCCTGTAGATTGTGCCACACACAGACCCCTTTAGTAGTGCCACACAGCTCCCCCCTGGTGTATAGTGCAACACAGTCACCTAGTATATAGTGCCACACAACCCTCTGTAGATAGTGCCACACAGACCTCCCCCTTGTAAATAGTGCCATACAGCCCCCCTAGTAAATAGTGCCACACAGGCCCCATTAGTAGTGGCACACAACTCCCCCTTGTGTATAGTGCCACAAAGCCGCCGTTGTATATAGTGCCACACAGCCACCCTTGTATATAGTGCCACCATGCTCCCCCATTGTATATAGTGCCACCCTTTCCCCCCTTTGTATATTGTGCCAACTTGTTTCCCTTGTATATAGTGCCACCCTGCTCTCCCCTTGTATATAGTCCCACCCTGCTCCCCCTCCTTTTATATAGTGCCACTCTTCCCCCCCTTGTATATAGTGCCACACTGCTCCCCCTATGTACTATATTGCACTTACCTTGCGCCGTTCCTGCGATGGACCAAGCGCTGCACAGGCTCCGGTTGGGACACATGCGCAGACCAGCGTGATGCAGTGATGTCATCACGCCGGCCTGCGCAGGGATTCTTCCCAGCACCTTATAGGCTGCAGCCTATAGTATTCATTTGTATCAAGTGAATGTGGCTGTCACTAACACCAGGGCCCCCTGGCATGAGGGGACCCGTGCCACCCGGCCCATAAATGTTAGGGGCCGGGCGGCACGGGTCCCTTAGTGGCATCACTACCGCTGTAGCAACCAGTGGCGCCGGGCATGGGGGTGCCATGTTGGCGGGTGGCACAGGCCCCCTCATGCAGCGGGCCCTGTAGCAGCCGCTACAGCAGCTACAGCGGTAGTTACTACTGTCTGTATAATAAACTGTATATTAAGAGGAATGAATATTAGGTATTATGGAGATCGAATGGAAGAAATCATGGGATGCTTGGCTGCAGAATCATTTGTGATATAGAACTCTCTTGATTCTGAAGTCCTTATCACCCTCTTTCATTTTTTCCCCTTTTTTTACAGGAATTTATTGAGTGGGGAGATATATGTATATGTTATATTAATTATATGTATGAATTTCTTTTGATCTAACTTTAATAAGAAAGGAATTTAAAAAAAAAGGACAAGTCATGCATGCTCAAGCTACTACAGAACCTAACTGGTTGACAAAGTCAGAACTAGTAATCGTTGTTAGAGAAACACAACAGGCTGTCCATAAACATGTTTACAGTGAATGTCAGATGATTTGTCTGCATGGCAAACTGGTTTAAACAGTTTATTTGTTCATTTCACCATACCTGGAAATGTCTAGGCTTTCGTAGGTACTTTATGTTCCCGACACTGTGGTTTGCCAGACTTTTCCCAACCAGTTTCCATCCATTTGTCATCAGCACCAAGGTTCATTATCCCCTCCTGTATAAATGTGAAAGCCTATGGATAATACTAGTTCTGAATCAATTTGAATATCATATGAATATAATACGGAACCAGTGTTGCCTGTTTCTTACATCCTATACAAGATTAGAGCCTGAACTGGACTTCCAGACATGATCAAATCGCTCTTGATTTTAATTAATCTACTGTAGTCAAATGTTAAAGTACTCCAAATAGCATTCTACGAGCAATCAAGAAAAGTTTGTGGGCACCCGTTTAATAATACTATAAAGTAGTCTAGTAGTATTATTTTTAATCTGCATTAGCTTTAATGTAAGGCACCATCAACTATATTTCCATCTTCCCAACAGTTCTTCAATGCTGCAACTAACAGAAGAATTTAAACAATGCCACCAAGTGGTAAGAGCATTAGTGTCATGATATGGAGAGTTTGGGCAATATAAGTAAAACAAGAAAAAACGAAGACCTGTTGTTTTTTTTTAGAAGTCGTTTATTTTTTATTTTTTGAATGTTTATTTTTGCATGCTTTCTCTAATGCCTTATTCACACGACAGGGTCCCGCCTGAGCCCGAGTGTCAGCCGATAAAATCGGCCGTTTTTCCCGGCCAGTTTGCATTAGTTTTGCATTCGTTCCGGGCCGGGCATATCTGGACAGTGACATCAGGGGCAACTCCTGAAGGGGAATCCCCATGTGTTCGGGGATTCCGCTTCAGGAGTTTCCCCTGATGTCACTGCCCAGATATGGACAGAGACATCAAGCGCTCTGTCCAGGAGCGGAATCACCGAACACACGGGGATTACGCTCCTTCAGGGAGCTAAAGTGGGGCTAGCACATAGCAGAGCAGGTAGATACCTCCCTGCTCTGCTATAGTGGCGTCTCTACAATAGTAGCAGCCGCAGCAGCAGCTGCTAGCGGCGCCATCTAAGGTGTCGCCGGGCCAGGGTGCTTTTAAAACAAGCAGGGGAAGGGAGCCAGCACAGTGCTCCCTTCCACCTGCTGTACACCCTGGCCCTGCCACACAGTGTATCTCCAGCGTACAGCCATTCGTCCGAATGGCATCAACTCCTCCTCCTCACATGCACTCTGCGCTGTGAGGAGGGAGCGAGCGACGGAATACATGGCCATCACTCAGGACACATTCCGGTGATGGCCGTGTATTACCCGGCCCCATAGACTTCTATGGGAGCCGGGCGGCCGGGTAAACGGCCGAAAATAGGACATGTCCCATTTTTTGACGGCCAGGTTTCCCGGGCCGTCAAAAAATCGGTCGTGTGAATAGCCCCATTAGGGGTCTATTGTTCCTACAGCAGCCAGGTGACGGCCGGGAAACCCTGTCGTGTGAATAAGGGCTTTGTCAGGGGACACATCTTTTCAGTATACCTTGCATGCATATTTAGTCTATATATCATTTTCATCATTTGAACTTTTATTTGCAATGGATGCATATAACTTGCCAGCTCTCATGATCACACCTGTCTATGCAGTTTATCTAGTTAGAATAAAAAAAAATATTTAATCCCTGTAGATGTAACTATTCTGGTCTACAAACTCATAGACGTCCTATAAATAAGCTCATATATAGGTGAGAGTCATCACAAAAGGAATTTGGGACAATTATTTTTCCACTGCATTTGGTCCTTCCACAATGAAACATCTAGAAAAAGATAAAATATTTACAAAGAGGAACATGATAATATAGTTCCAGAAATTTCCAAGCTGGAAAGCTTGGGGATTTCTGTTGAATGTAGCATGAACCATTTTAATATAATACACACTGGGAGTTTCTTCATTGTGCTTCCTGTTTTAGCTTTTGCTCTTCATGAATTATTAGGATTACAATTTAACATTGGGTTGAACTACCAGGGGACATTAGTTCAGTTTAGTAATAATTACTAAACTAAATGGTGTGTCGTTTATATGAGATGTTTATAAAGTGTAATATTTATCTATTAAAATATATATTTATGTATAATCTATTGTATCTATCCAGGGCCACGATCAGGGCAGCACAGCTGCTACTTCCGTCAAGGGTTCGGCCAAAGTATAAACAAAAAAGTCACGCCCACGGGTACTGGCCACTGCCCATAGTTAATTTGGATAAAGGAACGGGCCCCATTATATTGGAGGCCTGTTCTCTTTTCCAAAGTAGGGGCCCTGCTTTACAAGACTGATGCTAGCTAGCTTTACGACGTTATGTGCGACAGCGCATATATTGTCCTGACGCAGGCATCATGGTGTTGTATGCGCCGCACACGATGTCCAGACGCTGGCCAGCGCCAGTCTTGTGAAGCCGGGCCCCATCGCCTGAGGAGAAGAGGCACTCAAGGGGAAAAGGCACACAAAGGAGAAAAGAGGCGTTCGAGAAGCAAAATCTGGTCTGGTCAGGAGTCTGAATTCATTGAGGGGTCTGTTGGGGGGGGGGGGGGTTCTGAGTTAATTTAGGGGTCTTTTTGGTGGTGTCTCAATTAATTTAGTGGTCTATTCAGGAGACTGAAATAATTTGGGGGTGTAAATTAATTTAGGGGTCTGGTTGGGAGTCTAAATTCACTTAGGGGTCAGGTTGGGGTCTGATTGGGGGTGTAAATTCATTTAGGGGTCTGAATTAGCTTAGAAATCTGTTTGGGAGTCTGAATTATTTAGGATTCTGGAGTATGAATTAATTTTTTTGTCTGGTGTCTACGCAGGTGACATGTGTGCGACTTGTGAGGGGGAGTAGGAGTCTTAGTCCAAGCTTGCCGCGGCAGTTGCAGATCTAAAAGCCTGTAGGAGACAAAAGCTTCAGCGCAATGATTTTATTTATATTGCCCTCTTCTGCACACCTACTGTCTCCCTCTTGGCCTCCCACAGAGTCCCTGCCCACCGGTCTTCCCCCTGCCCCTCCACAGAGCTCCTGTTCATATCCCACCTGGCCCTACTCCAGCCCCTATCACTTTCAGGTCTCTTTGCCCCCCCCTACAGAGCTCTGCCATGTAGTCTCTCCTCTTGTCCCCCGACAAAGCCCCTGCCCACCTACTTACTTTGCGCTGCCCCTTCATAGTGCCACTGCCAGTTTGTATCTCACCGCAGCCCCCCTCCAGCTACTTTCTGTTGCCACCCCTCCATCCCGGGATAATGGGAGGTCCCCAATGATTTGAATGTATGGGGCCCAAAAATGTCTGATGGCAGCCCGCTATCTATCTATCTATCTATCTATCTATCTATCTATCTATCTATCTATCTATCTATCCTTTGAACCAGGCAACACTCATTTACATAATTTTAAATCAAATTTTGCTAATTTTAGATTAACTAGAAAAAGGTACTAATTCTTGAATGGCCATGGCAGAAGAATAATAAGCAAGGCCATCTAAACAAGAATGGTGACTTACTACTATGTCTTCCTCTGGTTAGTATTTTCACATTTAGGTATGTCTTTCCGGTTTTGTTTATGAATATGATAGATTTGTTGTACATTGTTTTGATTGATGCTTGATTGTACTGCATATCGGCCCCAGTTTAGAGTAGTGCCATATGAGCGTTATGTGTTTTTCCCAACCACCTTTTGTTTGTTTTTCATATATTTTAACTTTATTTTATGGTCAAGGTGGCCGTCGTTTTGATGGAATCAATACCGTAGTCGACTACGGTATTGATTCCGTCAAAACGACGGAACCCTTGCACAACTGAGACAAATGTAAACCATTGGCATCAGATCCATGACCATTGAAATCAATGGTGATGGAAACGGAAACCTGTGGTTTCCATTTGTGTCAGCCAGGGCTCCTTTCCAACAGAATGCTTCGATGGTGCGTCAGAACGGAGCCCTGATGCAGATGTGAACGAAGCCTAAGACTGAGCTTGTCACCTTGCTTCCATCACAATCTGTTTAACAGAAACATCCTTATCTGTCAACAACACCCCACTCTTCCTCTAGTTGCCTAGGGGTAACGTGTTCAAAAACATTTCCCATATGCGTCCCACATGTTCAACTTTATAAAACAACAGCTGTTATTGCCAGGGGAAATTATTGGGACACAACTCTTAATCATTGAATTCCGGTGTTTTATTGAGTCCCATTGGCACAGGTGTATAAAATAAAGCACCTAGCCATGCAATCGCATTACAAACATTTATGAAAGAATTGGTCGTTCTAAAGAGCTCACTGAATTTCTACGTGGTACTGTGATAGGATGCCACCGTTGTAACAAGTCAGTTTGTGAAATTTCTTCCCTCCTAGATATTCCACGATCAACTGTGAGTAGTATTATTGTAAAGTGAAGCATTTAGGAACCACGGCAACTCAGCCACAAAGTGGCAGACCATGTAAAGTTACATGTAAAGTTTTAAAGGAGGGTCGTCTAGTCTTAAAGCGCATAGTGCATAAAAAGTCGCCAATGCTCTGATGACTCAATAACAATAATTGCAGTGTTGCAAACCTCCCCTGGCATTAACATCCGCACAAAAACTTTGCGCTGGGAGCTTCATGGCGTGGGTTTCCATGGCCAAGCAGCTGCATATAAGTCTTACATCACTAAGCACAATGCCAAGCGTTGGATGGAGTGGTGTAAAGCACAACGTCACTGGACTCTGGAGCAGTGTTAATGTGTTTTGTGGAGTGATAAATCACACTTCTCTATCTGGCAGTCTGATGGACGAGTCTGGGCTTTGCGAATGCCAGGAGAACGTTACCCGCCTGACTGCATTGGGTAAAGTTTGGTGGAGGGGGAATATTGCTATGGAGTTGTTTTTTCAGTTTTGGCCTGGGCTTCTTAGTTCCAGTGAAGGGAAATCTTAATGCTTCAACATACTAAGATATTTTGGACAATTTTATGCCTCCAACTTTGTGGGAACAGTTTGGAGAAGCCCTTTTCTGTTCCAGCGTGACTGTGCCCCAGTGCCCAAGGTCTATAAAGACATGGTTGGGAGAGTTTGGATTTGAAGAACTTGCTGGCCCGCACAGAGCTCTGACCTCAAACCCATTGAACACCTTTAGGATTAACTACAATAGAGATTGCGAGCCAGGCCGTCTCATCCAACATCAGTGTCTGACTTCACAAATGCTTTTCTGAAGGAATGGGCAATAATTCCTCCAGACACACTACAAAATCTTGTAGAAAACCTTTCCAGAGGAGTGGAAGCTATTTTAGCTGCAAAGGGGAGACCAACTCTATATTAATACCTATGGATTTAGAATGGAATGTTATAATTGATCCTGTAGGTGTAATGTGTAGGTGTCCCAATACTTTTGTCCACATAGTGTACCTTTGCACTACAAGATATTTTATTACTATCTCTGCCTTTCTGATTGTTAAATGCACGATGGCCAATAAGTAGAACAAAAAAAAAGACAAACACAACTGCCAATCCAAACAACAGCACTAGTCCTTTCCTTGACTATCCTAAACTAACATGGCATGTATAAAAATGACTGCACAGAAAATGGGAACCCATACTACAATTACAACTTTATTTTAGTGCAACTTCATGCTATTTAAAAGCAAGGTAAAACAGGGTGTTTTTTTTTTGGTACATTTTACCACAAATATCTCAAAAAAGCAAAAAAAATAATAAGAGAAAAATGATACATTGATAACAAACATGTGTATAATTCCAAATTACAAGTTTTGTATGACCCCAGGTTAGTAATATGTAATCATGAACCTCTATTACTAGTAGGTAATGGGATCAGAGGCTCTGCAATTATATCTGTGTGGTTTATAATACAAGGTGTCCGTAAGAAAAAGAATCTCCTTGTGGAAATGGAAAGAATTCAAAGAGACATTCAGTATGTTGGCTGCAGACCTAGCACACACTGGTATAATGGCACAGTGGGAAAACTTGCTGCAATGCCACAGCCTTGTTCTTCTCAATTAATGTCACAATACTGTAACAAAGAATTTACAAGCACAAATACTAAAAAAAAATAGAATGTTTGCAATCATTATACACATTGTGAATCTTTAAATTATTTGGTAGCTGTTGCTACTCTTTGCATGTCCATCCAGAAAAGCTGCTACTAATACTGAAGGCATCACTTTAGTAGCAGAACAATAGAGTCCTGCCTTACAAACAACAGAAAATAAACACATCGGAGATGTTAACTATATAAGAAATAAATGTTCATCCTTTATATCAAATTCCTCTTCCATAGGTCCTATGTTACAAGACAATCAATATTAAAGGCGATTAAATGGCTTGTCCACTACTGGACAACTGATGACCTATCCACCAGATAGGTCATCAGTACATGATCTGTGGGGGTCCGACACCCAGACGTACATGCCAGAAGCAGTTGGCTCCGGCCACTGAATAGCGGGACGAGCTGCAGTACTGCAGCTCTGCTCCTATTCAAGTAAATAGGAGCAGAGCTGCAGTTCGGTAGCACGGCCGCTATGCTATGTACGGAGCCAACTGCTTCCGCCTACGTACAACGCATAATGGGCCATAACATCTGGTGCCCGGAGGCAGCCGGAGCGGCTTAAATGTTCGGGGCCTGCACCGATGATATACAGATGACCTATCTGGTGGATAGGTCATCAGTTGTTCAGTAGTGGACAACCCCTTTAAGTGTTATAATTAATGTAATAAAAAACAATATATGTGTCAAATAAATAGTCGTGAAAGTTACCGGCTGCCTGTGAGAGGAGTTTCTTGGTTTTTGCCCCCATGATAACATTTTCACTTGCGTGCTCTGACAGTTCCGTGAAGGACCGAATTACAACCATTCTCTTTTCTCTCATGATCAATCCTGCGCTAAGAAATAAAATCTAGATTGTAATTGTTTGCCATGAGTGCCATTATGGCAGACCATAGAAGTTAAAGTGATGTCGGGAAACAGGCAATTAATCCTTTCTGACTGGAGGCCAAATTGGTAATGTACGTAGAACTTTTAGTTCAGAATTTGTTCTAAATGTAAATTGCGCTTACGCCAAGATATAATAATTTTCACAATTGGACCAATGGCCGGATCTTTGGATCTCCTCGCCATCAGATACACAGTGACGACCTCTGGATATCCTGGTAGTGGTGGTAGTAGTTCCAGATACTGGTATTCTTCTTGTCGTGTTTTGGACAGGAATAATTTGTTCGTTGAGCTGAAAGCACTCGTACGTGTTGAAAAACAAAGTGATTAAAATTAATGCTATTTATTAAGTAAATTAAAAAATAACATAAAAGAAGTAAAAAGGCTCAATGTTTCATGGGATGTACCCACTTTGTCAGGGGTTGTACATGGTTAAAAGACAGCATCTTATTTATATAATATATAAGTAGGATGCCGTCTTTTAAGCAGATTCATTCATCAGACTACCAAATAGTGAAACGTGATTCATCACTCCAGAGAACACATTGCAAATAAACACATTACAAATAAAAAAAAGAAGTCTCGCGGTCACATGTTAATGTGTACCACCTGCTCATTTAAATAAAGTGAAGGTTCTTAGTAAATATAAATCATTACAACATTATAGTTATAGCAATATAATGATAGTATTAATAATATAATAATGACAATATTATTGAAAAAAAAAGGAGAAAACTTAAAGAATGAGGAAAAAGCACAAGCATTAGATCATTCAACCTAAAACATCGTTGAACGCGCGCCTTACTATTGGAGGATATGGGAGAATTTATACAATATGCAATAGTCTTTATTTTATACAAATATCCTTATTTCTCTAGAAACGTTAACTTAACATTAAAATTCTCCAGGCGAAATAGAAATAGACATTGGATATTCAACATAGAAATGATTATTAAGGGCATTCAGAATGTTTTTACCTCTAATATATATTTATTGAATCTCTGTTATAAACTGTAATGTTTATGTTGGACTGTTTTATAGTAATTATTAACTGAGCAGAGCTAGCACCGTAAAGAAGCCGAAAACTGAACTAGAATAGATCCAGTCATTGGTGCCAATTTGTTTTCCTTGGCAAAACATAAAATAAACAGTTTATGTAGGGAAATGGTATTTCAGACACATATGATTTGTCAGTTACCTCAACTAATGGCTATTATACTGCAAGAAAATGTGAACTCTTCGCAATTTTATGTTTGTAGATACGTAAATATTTGTCTATTTATTATATGTTGAATCCACTTCCACCATGGCAGACGAGGGGATTTCTATCAGTTATCCAATCTGTCGTCTGAAGACATTGATATGAAACTTATGGAGTAGAAAACTCTCATATAAATTGCAACATTACAGCAGGCTGCTTTCACATGGCCGTAATGCGGGCACATTGTATTGTCCATGAAACGGCCGCATTATCCGGACCTTCTGCAGTTCTACTAAACGGAACTTAGATAACTAATGCGTGAGAATACTAGTTTGGCATACGTTGGGTCATCAAAAGTTTACATCAGTGTAAATAGAGCTTAAGACTGTATTCACTTGGCTGTATACTCGGTCCAGGTAGGATCTATATTTGTTATTTTGCAAACAAATGGAGTTGTTACCATTAAAGAGAAGGTAAACCTTTGCCACACCAATTTTTGGCAAACAAATATAGATCCCAAGCTTACAGAAAATATGGCTGTGGGAATACTGACTAAGGGCTTGTAAGGTGTGGAAGGGGGTCCCAAGAACAGACCATTGTTGTTTTAAGTGTATTAATTTAAGTTGCTCTAACTGCTCTTTATTTCAGCTCCCGATCCTGTAAAAGAAATATTCCTATGCATGCTGTGGTATTTCTTTATTTAGTATAAATATTTCTATTGCTATGCTGCCACCTAGTGGCCAAACTGCATTAATACGTGTTATTATGTGTACAGGACCTGTGGTCACATGTTGTGTGAAGGTCCTCAGTAAAACGGAATCTTATTTACTACTGTTTCCGGTAATTGTATCTCTCCCTCTCCATTCTGTAGGCAGCACCAGAGGAAACGGCCCAGATGCCATTTGCAAAGATATGTTACTGCATCTTTACTGGTGAGAATGCATGCATCGTACGGACACTACATGCTTCACATTGGGGGGATGGAGAATTGCTATAAGGCAGCTGTTCCGGTCCCGGGGCAGTGCGTCCATCTCAGACGATTGCGTATGTCCATGCCTATTATGCTGTTCCCCTTGCCAATATGGCCATTTTGGTATACAGCTCGTTGCGCATGTGCCACCCCGACCCTCACCTTTGGCCCAGTGCCATGTCGGGGATCTGGGTGTTTGGTGTCCGCCGCAGGCAGTTTCCATTAATCTTATTTCTATTCATGTTACATATTTATATGTGTGCATATTTATTATTAGTCTGGCATTGTGCCCTTCACCAATATGGCCGGTGTGGTGCCCATGTTTGGCGAATGCACCGCATCACGCTCTCCTTCTCGGCGCTATGTGATGATGTGTGCGCACATGCGCAGTCCGCATCTTCCTGACGCCGAGTTAGGGTGATCGGGGCGGCAGCGTCCGCCTCTGACGGGTTTCATTGATTCTATCTTCAGGTGCGTATAACATGATAACTCCTGTATAATCTTTACAAATGGTATTTAGAATTATCCTATTGGCTCTCTGAACAAATCTCCTCCCATTATTCAATCTATTTAAAGAGCTAGTCACCTTACCTATTTTGATGTACCATGCTTTACTGTGCCCTTATTGTAAATTGTGTTATATTGCTGTGGTCCCCTACCCACCACCACACTATTGTTTTTTTTTAAATTGTATGTATATTTTAGGTCTTGATGGCCAACTTGTTTTTATGGCTTCCTAAATAAAGTATTCAAATTTTGTATGGTACATACTTATGTGCTATGAGTTATTTTTCTTTTGGATATTGATGTGTCTACACATATACTTTATAGGTATTTTTTCTATGAATTGATATGTGCGGACATTTATTGTGATGTTTCTTGGTCTGGATCAGTATAGGTATTGATTTTAAAAAAATTGTTTGCTTACAAGGGAAAAAACAAAAGTGGAGAAGACCGCACTCCTATAAAGTGATAACGTTGGGGATAGATGAAATGTAAAAAAGTGGATCTGAATAGACTCACCTGAGGGAGTTGTGCAGGATCATCGGCACATCTCAACTTTAGGACGTATCGGGTCAAATTGACCCTGGTGTCAGCACAGTTTGCAGGCCACCGGAGTTGACTCAGAGTGTTAGCTCCAATGCTGGAGGTTCTCCTGTAGTCTGGTTATCAGTGGAAAGGTAGAAAAAGGAATTTCTTCGTGGGGCGCTCCTATGCAGGTAATCAAGTACATCCACAATCGATTTAAAAGATAGGAATTTATTCACAAATATATAAAACAAAGTGCTACGCGTTTCAACCTCACACCAAGGTCTTCATCAGGCATCTAAAATGTACTCTCCATAAATACCCTGTCATAGTTATTATCACTGTTCTCACCGGTTTGTTTGTGGATCCTCTATGTCGTCTGGGAGATGGTGCTTGTAACCCAGGGCAACGCTTGGCACAGCAGGTATAGAGGCAGTTGAATGTATAGGCCAGAAACCAGGACAGTCAGCAGACGTCGAAACGGGTATAGATAGCAATAGGTCAAGGCAGGCGGCAGGCAAGGATAGTCAAGTTCAGGCAGAGGTCAAAAACAGGAAATCCAGACAAAGGCAGAAGGCAAGGAAACAGGGAACCAGGGTACAGGGAAACTCACGGGGAACTTGGTTGAAGAAGCAAGGATTCCGAGGGAGGAGGATCCTTAAATAGGAAGTCTTGGAATTTTGGCATGCGCTGGCCCTCTAGTGGCTGCAGCCGCACATCGTGGATGACGACCGCGGAGGGAGGTAAGAGATGCGCTTACCTGATGCCGCCCAGATCCAGCAGAGCGTCCGGATCGGGTAAGTGGAGCTCGGGACGAGCATGAGGGAATGGAGGGTGCAGGAACCAGAGCAGAGACCATGGAAGAGGCGGGGAACGGCGCGGCAGCCGTTACAGTTACTAATGCCTAGGTCAGATTTTAGGGGTAGGAGTTCGATGTGGAAATGTTTAAAATCTAGTTTATGTTGCATTATTTCTTTAAACTTTTTTATTAAAATCAAAATTTGGGTTTTCATTAACAAAAAACTTGTTTTTGTGAATGAAGTGTGTTTCAAACTTGTGGGTGTTAGGGAAACACTGTATCCTTAGTTTGTTTCTTTGCCACTTTTTTATGTTTTTGGTGGCTACGCCATTGTTGCTTGTAGCTGATCGCAGATTGGCTTGTGCTTTCTGTTGCTTTTGATTGGCCAGTGCATCCATGGTTTTAGCACTTGCCCGGATACCAAAAAAATTGCGTGGCCGGGATGGATCAAAGTTCTGCTTGCTGTTGTTATAAAGATTTTTTTCCCCGGACCTCAGTATTGCTTGATTCGTACGCAAAGGATTATTGATGAATTCTTTAATTTTTGGTTTTTTTTTTGTCAGGGGATCTGGCTATCGGTGATGTGTTGGATTACAGCGGAAGGAAAGGAGTTGTGATTGGAGCAGAAGAACTTTCTAATGGTTAATGATTCTCATACTGAAAACTAGATTTATGATATCTGGTTTGAATGATCTCTTAAACTGTTTCTAAATTCTCATTTAGACCGTTTGGGGTCTAAATTCTCAAATTTGAAGAGCAAATAGGACTCACGTTTGTTCAAAACCGTGAACCTATTTTGTATGTTCGGGTCTATTTGTTCGATAGATGAAATTTTAAGATGGTTGAAATTTGATTCATGGCATCTGGATAGGCTATGTTTAAGGAAACCTTTCTTGTTGTTGAAACCATGACTGTTAAGTCTGCACCGTAAGGGTTGTGTTGTTCTCCCTATGTACTGTATTCCACATTTGCATTTAATCATATATACTACATAATTGGAACTGCATTTCATGAAGGACTTAATCATAAAGGTTTCTTTTGTCACATTGGATGTTAGGATTAATTTTATTATTGAACAACTACAATGCTGTCGGTCAATCCAAAATGTTAATAAACCTCAAACCTGAATATTTAAGAAAGTAAGGGCTTATTCAGACAAATGGGAAATACGTCCGTGCAACGCGTGTGATTTTCACGCGCGTCGCACGGACCTATATTAGTCTATGGGGCCGTGCAGACATGTGCGTGATTTTTACTCAGTGTGAGTCCGCTGAAAAAAAGTCACAACATGTCCGTTCTTTGGGCGTTTTTCGCGCATCACGCACCCATTGAAGTCAATGGGTGCGTGAAAACCACGCATGCCACACGGAAGCACTTCCGTGCGAACTACTTGATTTGCGCAACAGCTGTCAAAAGTATGAATGAAAACAGAAAAGCACCACGTGCTTTTCTGTTTACAAACATCCAAATGGAGTGTCATAATGATGGCGGCTGCGCGAAAAGCACGCAGCCGCGCATCATTTGCTGATGCCACACGGAGCTGTTAAGTGCTTTTTGCGCAGGAAAAACGCAGCGTTTTTTGCCTGCGCAAAAACGGCACGCTCGTGTGAATCCAGCCTAAAAGTGAGGTTTTGGCTTTCTTAGGAGAATATCTATGTGTGCATAATTATTGGGCAACTATAAGGATATGTTCACACGCAGTGTTTTCAGACATAATTCGGGCGTTTTACGCCTCAAATTACGCCTGAAAAAATGCCCCTAATACACCTATAAACATCTGTCCATTGCTTTCAATGGGTTTTACGGTGTTCTGTTCCCACGAGGCTTCATTTTACGCATTACTGTCAAAATACGGCACGTAAAAAGACGCCTGCGAAAAAAAAGTGCATGTCACTTCTTGGGACGTGTTTGGAGGCGTTTTTCATTGACTTAATTTAAAAACAGCTCCAAAAACGACCGTAAAATACGCTGTGAAAAACGCAAGTATTTACAAAAACGTCTGAAAATCAGGAGCTGTTTTGGCTTGAAAACAGCTCCGTAATTTCAGATGTTTTTGGTCACTGCATGTGAACATACCCTTAGTGTGTAGAATTATTATGTAACTAAATGAAAAAGGAAAATTTTCCCATCTCACTTGTTTATTTTCATCTGTTAGGCTTCGTTCACATCTGCGTCGGGACTCCGATCATGGGTTTCATTGGCGCTTTCTGTCAGGAGAACCCATGAACGGAATCCAAACTGAAACAAACGGAAACCATGGGTTTCCTTTCATAGGTTCCCCTGACAGAAAGCTCAGACGGAACCCATGAACAAAGTCCCAACGCAGATGTGAACGAAGCCTGAGGCTGGGTTCACACGAGCATGTTACGTCCGTAATGGACGGAACGTATTTTGGCCGCAAGTTCCGGACCAAACACACTGTAGGGAGCCGGGCTCCTAGCATAAATGTACGATTCTAGGAGTCCCTGCCTCGCTGCCGGACAACTGTCCCATACTGTAATCATGTTTTCAGTACGGGACAGTAGTTCCACGGAGAGGCAGGGACTCCTAGCATCGTACATAACTATGATGCTAGGAGCCCGGCTCCCTGCACTGTGTTCGGTCCGGGACTTGTGGCCGAAATACGTTCCGTCCATTACGGACGTAACATGCTAGTGCGAACCCAGCCTTAAAGTAAGAATAATAAAGAATTAACTCAAAATTTACAAATAAACATTTCTGACATAAATAAATCAGTGACCAAAATAGCCACCCTTCTTTTCAATAACAGTCATAAGCCTACCATCCATTGAGTCTATCAGTTTTTTAATATGTTGACAATCAACTTTTTGTGCAGCAGCAACCACAGCCTCCCAGACACTGTTCAGAGAGATGTATTGTTTTACTTCACCGTAAATCTGCCGTTTAAGAAGGGTCCACAAGTTCTCAATAGGGTTTAGGTCAGGTGAGCAGAGAGGCCATGTCATTATTCTTTCATCTTTAAGGCCTTTACTGGCTAGCCATGCACTGGAGTACTTCGATGCATGCGATGGAGCATAGTCCTGCATAAAAATCATGGCTTTCTTGAAAGATGCAGGCTTTTACCTGTACCACTGCTTGATGAAAGTGTCTTATAAAAACTGGCAGTAGGTTTGGAAGTTGATTTTTACTCCATCTTCAAGATGAAAAAGGTCCAACTATCTCATCTTTAATAATACCAGCCCATAGCAATACCCCACCTCCACCTTGCTGGAGTCGAAGTGGAGCTCTGTGCCCGTTACTGATCCAGCCACAGGCCCATCCATCTGGTCCATCAAGAGTCACTCTCATCTCATCAGTCCATAAAACCTATAAAAAAATCTGTCTTCAGATATTTCTTGGCTCAGTCTTGACGTTTTAACTTATGTGTCTTGTTCAGTGGTGGTCGGGTTTCAGGCTTCCTTACCTTGGCAATGTCTCTGAGCACTGAACACCTTGTACTTCTGTGCACTCCAGGGAGATTGCAGTTCTGGAATATGACAGCACTGGAGGATAATGTGTTCCTGGTCGCTTCACGTTTGATTCTTCTCAAATCTTTAATTTGCGGGTTTTTTTCTCAACACATTTCTTGTAACCCTGTTGACTATTTGCAACAAAACGTTTGATTGTTCTGTGATCACGCCCCAATATCTTAGCAATCTCAAGAGTGCTGCCTCTTTTTGACTTTTCAGAGTCAGTTTAATCTATTTTTCTGGCCAATTTTGCCAGAGGAAAATGAGCTGCCTAATAATTATGCACACCTTGATGTAGGGTCTTGATCTCCTTAGGCCACACCCTCCCTCATTACACAAATACACATCACCTGATATGCTTCAATCCAATAAGCAGTCAAGTTTATACAGCTTGGAGTTGGAATATATGCATTAAAATGACGATATGGTCAAAATACTCACTTGCCTAAAAATTTTGCACACAGTGTATATTCAGACAGCAAAGGCAGTTATTTTGCTGCATTTGTAGATGCCTACCAGTTGGGGAAAGAAACTGGGAATTGCAGTGACTAACTTTCTCCTTAGGGTATGTTCACACGATGAGAGGCAGTTACGTGTGAAAAGACAGACTGTTAACAGCTGCCTCGTTTCACACGTAAATGCTCCTCCTCGTAATTTACGAGGCGTCTGAGACGCTTTGAGACGCTCGTAAATTTTGAGCTGTGCTTCATTGAGTTCAATGAAGAACAGCTCAAATTACGTGGCAAAGAAGTGCCCTGCACTTCTTTGCCGAGGCAGTCCATTTACGCGTCGTCGTTTGACAGCTGTCAAACGACGACGCGTAAATAACAGGTTGTCTGCACAGTACGTCGGCAAACCCATTCAAATGAATGGGCAGATGTTTGCCGACGTATTGCAGCCCTATTTTCAGACGTAAAACGAGGCATAATACGCCTCGTTTACGTCTGAAAATAGGTCGTGTGAACCCAGCCTGAGTCTGCTAGGTGCTATAATATTTTAGATTTTTTTTGCCTCTTCTAAAGGTTCTACCAGGTTTTTCTAGGATTATTTTGTTTAAAATTGGATCATTTAACCCCTTTATGACGCAGCCTGTTTTGGCCTTGTGGCACAGCCGATTTATTTCAAATCTGACATGTCACTTTATGTCGTAATAATTTGAGAATGCTTTTACCTCTCCAAGCGATTCTGAGATTGTTTTCTCGTGACATATTGTACTTTGTTAGTGAAAAAATGTGGTCGATAAATTCAATATTTATTAGTGAAAAACACCACAATTTAGAGAAAATTTTAAAAAATTTTCATTTTTCTAGATGTAAATGGATCTACTTGTAAAACAGATAGTAATACCACACAAAATAGTCACTAGTTAACACTTCCCATATGTCTACTTTATGTTTGCATCGTTTTTTGAATGTCTTTTTATTTTTCTAGGACGTTACAAGGTTTAGAACATTAGCAGCAATTGCTCACATTTTTAAGAAAATTTCAAAATGCTATTTTTACAGGGGCCAGATCAGTTCTGAAGTGGTTTTGAGGGCCTTATATATTAGAATCCTCCAATAAATCACCCCATTTTAAAAACTGCACCCCTCAAAGTATTCAAAACAACATTCAGAAAGTTTCTAAACCCTTTAGACGTTTCACAGGAAATAAATCAATGTAGAGGGGAAATTTACAAATTTCATATTTTTTTTGCCGAAATTAATTTGTAATACATTTCAATATTTATTGCCCAGATTCTGCAGTTTTTTGAAATATCCCACATGTGGCCCTAGTGTCCTAATGGACTGAAACACTGGCCTCAGAAGCAAAGGAGCACCTAGGGGATTTTGGGCATTTTAGATTATATTTTAGACACCATGTCAGGTTTGAAGAGGTCTTGTGGTGCCAAAACAATGGAAACCCCCCAAAAGTGACCCCATTTTGGAAACTACACCCCTCAAGGAATTTATCTAGAGGTATAGTGAGCATTTTGACCCCACAGGTATTTTGCTATATTTATTGAAGTTAGTCTGTGAAAAAAAAATCTACTTTTTTTCTGAAAAAACATAGACATTTTTAATATTTACAAGGAATAAAGCAGAAAATGCACCCCAACATTTGTAAAGCACCTTATCCCAATTACGGAAATTCCCCTATATGTGCTAATAAAAGGCGGTTTGGACCCACAGCAGGGCTCACCAGGGAAGGAGTGCCATTTGGATTTTGAAGCACAGATTTTACTGAATTGGATTTCGGTGCCATGTCTCGTTTGCAAAGCACTGGAGGGACCAAAACAGTGAAAACACCCCAAAAGTGACCCCATTTGGGAAACTACACCCCTCAAGAAATTTTTCTAGGGGTAAAGTTAGCATTTTGACCCCACAGGTTTTTTGCAGAATTTAGTGGAATTAGGCCGTGAAAATGAATATCAACATTTTTGTCTACTAAAATGTTGAATTTTTTTCATTTTCACAAGGGATAAAGGAGAAAAGCACCCCGACATTTGTAAAGCAATCTCTCCCGAGTATGAGAATACCCCACATGTGGTAATAATGTTTTTTTTAATAGAAATAAATTTTCAGGACAGATCCTTTTTTGCTTTTCCATTTTAGTTTTTCACTCCCCGCATTCCAAGCGCCATAACTTTTTTATTTTTGCATCAATAGAGAGATGTGAGGGCTTATTTTTTTGCAGGGAGAGTTATCGTTTCTATTGACACCATTTAAACTACCATATAATCTACTGGGAAACCTAAAATAAAATTATTTGCGGGGTGAAATTGGAATAAACTGCGATTCCTCCATTGTTATTTGGGTTTCGTTTTTACCGCTTTCACCGTGCAGTAAAAAAGACAACTTAACTTTATTTTGTGTCTCAATACGATTATTGTGATACCAAATGTAAATATTTTTTTTTTATATTTTACTACTTTTACAAAGAAAATACTATTTGTTAAAAAAAAAATTGTTTTGTATCAACACATTCTGAGAACCATAACTTTTTTATTTTTTGGTCGATTGAGTGGTGTGAGGGCTTCTTTTTGGCAGGACGAGCTGTAGGTTTTATTGGTACCATTTTTTGGTACATACAACTTTTTTTATCACTTTTTATTACATTTTATTTAGCGCTAAGTTGACCAAAAAACTGCGATTTTGGCATTTTGAATTCTTTATTTATTATGGCGTTCATCATGCAATATAAATGTCAGTTTTGCTTTATTCTGCAGGTCAGTACGATTACAGCGATACCATATGTATATAGTTTTTTTTATATAGTTTATGTTTTGCAGCATTTGCACAATAAAATCCCTAAAATGTGGTGATTGCAATCGATCGCCACATTTAAGGGGTTAATTGACGAAATCAGCGGCAATGAGCCGCTGATCGACAAGAGTGGAGTGTCAGCTGTCGGAGATAGCTGGTCTCCCGGTTCACGGTGCACACATTCACCGACATTGTGCACCGGGAACCGCACAGTAACTGTACGTCCTCGTGCGCTTTGACACTGGCAGCCAGGATGTACAGTTGCGTCGTGATGCGCCTAGGGGTTAGAAGAATTCCCCAATGTTTGTTGAGTAAGCTTCTGATTGTATTATTGCCAGTATTATATGTTGTGATAAAATTACTTAAGAAATTTTCTCTTTAATGAGATTCTTAATGAACGATTCAAGGAAAAAGGCTACCTGAAATATTTCATTAAAAATGCTTACCAAAAAAACTTAGCCACACCCCAGGAAATATATTAAAACAAAAGACATCCGACTATTCAACAGGAAAAAAAAAATAAAAAAAATTCTCAAGTAATTTTACCACAACATATATTACGCGTAAAAATAAAATCAGAAGCTCACTCAACAAACATTGAATTATTTTAAATGAATTTTAAAGGAACAGTGTCACCAAAATTTTTTTTTTTATATCAGTTTTATGTTAGGGTTTTATTAAAAACGTTTATATTTATTTGTGTGTTTGTGTGTTACTTTTTTCTATTTTTACACTTTTTCTTCCCTATGGGGGCTGCCATTTTTTTTTCCATTTCCATTTTTTTCCATTTCTGTATGTGTCGATTAACGACACATACAGACATGGAATACGGCAGCCCCAGTCCCATAGGGAATGCGAACGGGGCCCGTGCCATCCACTTTGGTGTACGCCGTGTGTGTGCGCAATTTTCCTGTGGACCGGAAGTCGCGGCCGGACAGTAAGATTACTACTTCCGGTCGCGGCTTCCGGACTTGTGCACATGGAGCAGCGGCAGCAGACGGAGCGGACGGACCCGAGGGAGCGGTGGCGACTGGAGCAGGTAAGTGATTTCTATGTATGTTCGTGTTTTACTGTGTGTTTACTAGTGTATGTAAACCTTCTACACTGTGTGTTAGCTCAAAAAATGGCGACACACAGTGTAGGAGGTTAGACCGTTCAAATCCCTCGTTTCTCCCGGCACTAGCCAGGATAAAGGAGGGGGGGATTCTCAGAGCTCACTAGAGCGAGGGATTTTTTCCCAATTTTGCAGCATAAAGCAATGTGGTTGCTTTACCACATGCAATGCTGCAATTTTGGGAATTGCTCCATCTAGTGACCAGTGCTGGGAAATATTATAAATTGAATCCAATTTATAATATTTCCTGACTCGTGAAAAAAAAATAAAAAATGAGAACAATGTTTAATCACCTACACACTAATTGTTTAACTAAAAAAAACAAAACATGTTTTGCTAACAACACATTCCCTTTAAGGCATTTACAAATGCGGCAAAAAGAACTGCCTTTGCTGTCAAAGTATAGATGCGGGCAAAAAAGTGTAACACCGAATGTGATAAAAGAAACCTTTATGATTAAGTCCTTCATGAACTGCAGTTCCAATTATGTAGTATATATATGATTGAATGTGAATGTGGAATACAGTACAAATGGAGAACAACACAACCCTCATGGTGCAGGCTTAACATGGTTTCAACACCAAAAAAGGTTTCCTTAAACATAGCCTATCCAGACACCTGCTACAATACCATGAATCAAATTTCACCAATCTAAAAATGTCACCAATCGGACAAATAGTCCCAAAAATACAAAACAGGTCCACGGTTTTTAACAAACGTGAGTCCTATTGGATCTTTAAATTTGATACTTTAATCCCAAACAGTCTAAATGAGAATCTGGAAATAGTTTAAGAGATCATTCAAACCAAATATAATAAAACTAGTTTTCAGGATGAGAATTACTTCCCATTAAAAAGTTATTTAGTTACAATCCCAACTCCTTACCTTCCGGTGTAATCCAACACATCACCGATAGCTAGATCCTCTGACAAAAAATACCCCTAAAAATTAAAAGAATACATGAAGCACCAGCCAATCAGCGGTCAGCTACAGGTTGCCAAGTGACAATGACGTAGCCAACAAAAAAAATAAACACGTATAAGTGAAAAAGAAACAAACTAAGTATTTCCCTAACACCCACAAGTCTGCAACACACTTCATTCACAAAAACTATTTTTTTTCTTAACGAAAACAACACAAATTTTGGTTTTAATAAAAAAGTAAAAAAAAATAATGCAACATAAACTAGGTTTTAAACACTCCCACATTGAACTCTCTCCCCCTAACATCTGACCTGGGCGTTAGTAACTATGACAGGGTATTTATGGAGAGTAGATTTTAGGAGATTTTAGATGCCTGATGAAGACCTCGGTATGAGGTTGAAACGCGTAGCACTTTGTTTTATATATTTGTGAATAAATGCCTATCTTTTGAAAATCGATTGTGGATTTACTTGAATACCTGCACAAGAGCACCCCACGAAGGAGTTGCTTTTGTCTACCAATACACTTAAGTCATGTGGCAGGCACATGACTGTATTTGGCATTTGTGTCATACTTATACCAAATGCGCTGCTATAGAATTACTATGGGCATGCATGCATACCATTTAATACAATTTTGTATGCACCAATGCTGTATATTCTTCTCTAAAGGCATTGTTTTACTGTTTAGGGAATATGGTTCAATATATGGCGCACAACACTGATTCATACAGACCACAATTTGGTACACAGTACTGTTCTGTATTGCACACTGTATTGTGAGCCATAATGCACACAGCCATGCGCATGAGGCCCAAGGCAGCAGTGCTAACAAAAATAGCCCCACCATTCAAGCCAAGGGTCTACATTTTTGTGTTCTACATTATTTGTGTCTATTAACACATGATGTTTAAGTTGCTTACGTTGTTGAAGATTTTTTTTATATATTTTTAAATCAGCTTAATGGAATGTATATGGGGGAAAATTATTGTCTAATAACACCATTTTTTTTAATAGATGGCAATGTATATTAGTTTATATCCTCGCATTGTGCCAATAGTGGATTAACAACAGCATTTCCCTTTATAAGAAAGATCTCCCATTGGTAGTGAAAACTGTGAATGGAGGAAGGTTGTAAACAACACTAATGTTGTTATTTTCCTGGAAGAACTGTAATTTCGAGAAAACATATGATCTTCTTGAAAAGCAGAAAAAGATTAAAGGCAGACATCTGGTGGACAGAAACCCAGGCTTTAAAGGCTTGCTTAAAATGACAAACTTTTCTCTTTGGAAATTTTCACTACAGTTTAGTAACTTTGAGAAAGGTTATAAGATGAAGCCAGACAGAAAACTGGTATTTAGAAATCTAACAACAGATTTCCTTGTATTTATCTAGACCAGTGCTTCTCAAACGGTGAACAGTTGTTAGTGAGGTACAGTTGGTGAGATGGTTTTCACAGAGGGGATCATATGCTGCACAGGCTTTTCTCTATATGTACTATTCTTTTCACAATGAAATTGCTTTTGTGTTTATTTAAATATTACACTGGATTCAGGTGACAAAGAGAATAAACATTTAGATAAATTATACATTTTGCCATGGACTTTACCAATGGGCAGGTCCAGACATCACCATATTTTGTTTGGTTAGGGCCAAGTAGGAAGTAGTTGAGAAGCCCATATCTAGATGTCCTGTCTACCCCTGATGCTAATATTTAACAGAAGTCATTGTATTGCTTTGCTAGCGTATCCTTAGGCTTCTTTCACACTAGCGTTAGTATACGTTTACCTCTCTTCCGTCAGTGGAGGATCGAAAGATTAAACGGAAAGCAACAGTTCCGTTACAATTACCATTGATTTCAAAAGTAATTCATTTGTTTCAGCTGATTTCTGTTTGTCTCTGCTCACTAGGTTTCCATTTTTTTTAATGTAAACAAAAGTACTGCAGACTGCACTTTCGTTTCCGTTCAAAAAAACGTAAACCTAGCGAACGGAGACGGAAAGCAACTGAAACAAAATAATTACCATTGAACCGTTGCTTTCCATTTAATCTTTCGATCCTGTCTTCCTCTGACAGAGGAAAGGTAAACGTATACTTACGGTAGTGTGAACTTGGCCTAAGTTATCCTGTGCACCCATTTTACATGTTGATCAGACTTGGGTTACTATGTGCTTGCACACATTTAATTGTGGCAATCTGTTCACAATTAAGTATTTGTTGTGATTTGTTAGTCCATTTAGCGCTTCATTGTCTCTAAAGGTAAGCAATAAATAGGTATTATATATATCTTGCTTACAGTGACAGTATTTGTGATACTGAGTCACTAACCAGACAAAGTAATTAAATTAACACATATATAAAATTAGCAAAATAGCCATCTCAATAAAATTACTTCTTGAAATGCTGTATGTCTGTTCATGTTGAGCGCATATACATCAGTATCACGTGAAATGGGAAGCATGGTGGAGGTCAGGGGCGGAATACGGCCGGTTCACCCTGGTTCTCCCAAACCGGTTGTTAAAATTACAGCCGGTTCAGAGAACCGGGGTAAAGCGGGAAACTGTAGCTGGTCCCCTGCACTCAACTTTATCCGCGTCCTTAGGACGAGGACACAATTGATTTGTCTAGCGCTGCCCTGGCGAGGCACATGTTGCTTCACCATTCAACGCTTTAGCGATGATGCAGTTGGTGCGATGATGTCGTTGCACCGCTGCGTCATTCCGCTGGAAGAGGCCTGGTGTCGCTGGAGGACGGCGTGGAAACGGGGACAGGTAAGCAGATAATGATGTTGTTTTTTTCCTTTTACTGTGGGCAGTGTTGGGGGCCTTTTTCTATAGGGAACACTAACTACAGGGGACTAAAGAGGGGGCCCTATCTACAGGGGACTATATAGGGGGCACTAACTACAGGGGACTATATAGGGGGCACTAACTACAGGGGACTATATAGGGGCACTAATTACAGGGGACTATATAGAGGGCACTAACTAGAAGGGACTATATAGGGGCCCCTATCTAGAGGGAACTATATAGGGGCCCTAACTACAGGGAACTATCTAGGGGCCCTATTCACAAGGAATGTCTCAGGGGGCACTAGCTACAGGGAACACAACAGGGGACGCTACAGCGGGCACTATCTACAGGGAACATCTCAGGGGTCACTATCTACAGGGGGAACTAATTACAGGGGGCACTATCTACAGGGAACGCCACAGGAGGTGCTAGATACAGGGAACTACACAGGGGGCATTATCTACAGGGAACACTACAGGAGATGTTGCAGAGGCCACTATCTACAGGGAATGCCTCAGGGGGCACTATCTACAGAGAACAATACAGGGGGCCCTATCTACAGGGAACACTACAGGGGGCACTATACAGGGAACGCTACAGTGGACACTACAGGGAATGCCACATGGGGCATTATCTACAGGGAACACTACAGGGGGCTCTATGTACAGGGCATGCTAAAGGGGGCCCTATCTACAGGAGATGCTACAGGGGGGCCTATCTACAGGGGACGCTACAGGGGGGCCTATCTACAGGAGATGCTACAGGGAGCCCTATCTACAGGGAATGCTATAGGGGGCCCTATCTACAGGGGATGCTACAGGGGGCCCTATCTACAGGGGATGCTACAGGCGGCCCTATCTACAGGGAACACTACAGGGGGCACTATACAGGGAACGCTACAGGGGACACTACAGGGAATGCCACATGGGGCATTATCTACAGGGAACACTACAGGGGGCTCTATCTACAGGGCATGCTAAAGGGGGCCCTATCTACAGGGGATGCTACAGGGGGCCCTATCTACAGGGTGTGGTGCATTACTTTACAGTGTTTGACACAATTTTATTCATGGCACAGTGTATGGTACTATTATACTCGGGCGCAGTGTATGGTACTATTATATTCAGGACACAGTGTATGGTACTATTATATTCAGGGGCACAGTGTGTAGCACTATTATATTCAGGGGCACAGTGTATGATACAATTATATTTAGGGGCATAGAGTGTGGTACCATAAGAATTTTATCTTCGTTTATAGGTGCGTAAATGTTGTAAAAGTGAGCTTCCAAAGACATCTGAGAAGCAAACACTGCAAAAATGGGTCGTGGCCAGGAAGCGTCATCATAGAGGTCTGGACCAGATAAAAAAGAAATGAGAAAAAGCATGACTCCAATCTGGGAAGACGTCACTGGTGAGTCACTAAATTTAAATGTTTGTTCTCCCTGTGACTGATCAGTACTGTAGTCACTGTATGATCTACAGCGAGATGATGGGTGTATCGTACTTTTTTTGTGAAACAGCAACTCCCAGCATATCCTTACCATCATTCTGGCTATACTGGGAGCTGTAGTTTTATGCCGTACAAACTTATATGCTAGGGGTTACAATGAATTTGCAAATGATCACTATACTGAGCTGTTTAGTCATGTTGCTGTATATATGTACTGAGCTTGGTTCTGGTGTTATATACATCACAAAAACCAAGCTCAATACGTATATACAGCACCAAAGAGAAGCACAGAACATATTTACAGCTCCAGAACCAAGCTCAGCATATAAATACAGCACCAGAACAAAGCTCAGCATATAAATACAGCACCAGAACAAAGCTCAGTATATAAATACAGCACCAGAACCAAGCTCAGTACATATATACAGACCCAGAACAAAGCTCAGTACATAAATACAGCACCACAACAAAGCTTAGTACATATATACAGCATCAGAACAAAGCTCAGTACATATATACAGCACCAGAACCAAGCTCAGTACTTATATACAACATCAGATCCAAGCTCAGTACATATATACATCACCACAACAATGCTCAGTACATACACTACCGTTCAAAAGTTTAGGGTCACTTAGAAATTTCCTTATTTTTGAAAGAAAAGCAGTTTTTTTTCAATGAAGATAACATTAAATTAATCAGAAATACACTCTATACATTGTTAATGTGCTAAATGACTATTCTAGCTGCCAACGTCTGGTTTATAATGCAATATCTACATAGGTGTATAGAGGCCCATTTCCAGCAACCATCACTACAGTGTTCTAATGGTATATTGTGTTTGCTAACTGTGTTAGAATGCTAATGGATGATTAGAAAACACTTGAAAACCCTTGTGCAATTATGTTAGCACCGCTGTAAACAGTTTTGCTGTTTAGAGGAGCTATAAAACTGACCTTCCTTTGAGCTAGTTGAGAATCTGGAGCATTACATTTGTGGGTTCGATTAAACTCTCAAAATGGCTAGAAAAAGAGAGCTTTCATGTGAAACTCGACAGTCTATTCTTGTTCTTAGAAATGAAGGCTATTCCATGCGAGAAATTGCCAAGAAACTGAAGATTTCCTACAACGGTGTGTACTACTCCCTTCAGAGGACAGCACAAACAGGCTCTAACCAGAGTAGAAAGAGAAGTGGGAGGCCCCACTGCACAACTGAGCAACAAGACAAGTACATTAGAGCCAAAGGTTTGCAATGCTGTAATTGCTGCAAATGGAGCATTTTTTGACGAAAGCAAAGTTTGAAGGAGAAAATTATTATTTGTAATAAAAATCATTATTTCTAACCTTGTCAATGTCTTGACTACATTTTCTAGTCATTTTTCAACTCATTTGATAAATATAAGTGTGAGTTTTCATGGAAAACACAAAATTCTCTGGGTGACCTTAAACTTTTGAACGGTACATAATACCAAAACCAAGCTCAGTACATATATAGAGCACCAGAACAAAACTCAGTACATATATACATCACCACAACAACAATGCTCAGTACATATATACAATACGAAAACCAAGCTCAGTACGTATATACAGCATCAGAACAAAGCTCTCTACATATATACAGCCCCAGAACAAAGCTTACTACATATATACATCATAATAATGAAACTCAACACATATATACATGTACTGAGCTTGGTTTTGGTGCTGTATTTATGTACTGAGCTTTGTTCTGGAGTTGTATATATTTACTAAGCTTGGTTCTGGTTTTTGTATATATGTACTAAGCTTTGTTGTTGTAATGTTGGGGTAGGGAGACAGACAGGTGAGCCCTAATCTACCCACCACTCAGTCCCTGCCTACTTGCACGGCCCGTCCTAGGCGACGGCGTACAACTGGGTGACGGTCCCTACGCTCAATAAGTGCACGACAAACAGACAAGGGTACACAGAAGCTAAGGGAAATGGGGCAGTTGCCCACGGCAACACCGTGAGCAACAAGAGTAGTGAACGAGCCGAGTTAAACCAGGAGTGTACGAGGTACCAAACGCAGAGCAGGAGCGTAGTCAGTAAAGCCAGGGTCTATATCAGGGGTCTCAAGCACGCGGCCCGCGGGCCGCATGCGGCCCCTGGGGCTGTCATCTGCGGCCCGCGGGACACAGAGCCGCTAGTATCGGCTCTGCTCCGAGACTCTGGAATTCCCTGACATCGCTGTCCACCTATGAACAGCGATGTCTGGGGCTTCCCCAGAGCCGGAGTCCCGAGCAGAGCGCTGGTGTCGGCTCTGCTCCGGGACTCTGTGGAATTCCCTGACATCGCTGCCAATATATGGACAGTGTGTCAGGGTCTTGCCCAGAGCGGAGCAGAGCGCTGGTGTCGGCTCTGCTCCTGGACTCTATGGAATTCCCTGACCTCGCTGTCCACATATGAACAGCAATGTCTGGGGCTTCCCCAGAGCCGGAGTCCCGAGCAGAGCGCTGGTGTCGGCTCTGCTCCGGGACTCTGTGGAATTCCCTGACATCGCTGTCCACATATGAACAGCGATGTCTGGGGCTTCCCCAGAGCCGGGGTCCCGAGCAGAGCGCTGGTGTCGGCTCTGCTCCGGGACTCTGTGGAATTCCCTGACATCGCTGCCCATATATGGACAGTGTGTCAGGGTCTTGCCCGGAGCAGAGCACTGGTGTCGGCTCTGCTCCTGGACTCTGTGGAATTCCCTGACATCGCTGTCCACATATGAACAGCGATGTCTGGGGCTTCCCCAGAGCCGGAGTCCCGAGCAGAGTGCTGGTGTCGGCTCTGCTCCGTGACTCTGCGGAATTCCCTGACATCGCTGCCCATATATGGACAGTGTGTCAGGGTCTTCCCCAGAGCGGAGTCCCGGGCAGAGCGCTATTATCGGCTCTGCTCCTAGACTCTGGGGAAGCCTCTGACATCGCTGTCCATACATCGACAATAATGTCAGGGGCTTCCCCAGAGCAGGAGTCCCAGTGATGTCAGGAGCACAGCTGGAGTCCCAGGAAGAGCCTACCAGCGCTCTGCCTGGGACTCCAGCTCTGGGCAAGCCCCTGACATCACTGGGGCAGCCTCTACAGAGGGCACTGGGGCAGCCTCTGCAGAGGGCACTGGGGCAGCCTCTACAGAGGGCATTGGGGCAGCCTCTTCAGAGGGCACTTTGTCAGCCTCTACAGAGGGCACTTTGGCAGCCTCTACAGAGGACACTGTGGCAGCCTCTACAGAGGGCACTGTGGCGTTATTTACAAGTGGGTGTGTGACAGTATCTGAAGAGGACACTGGCATTATCTAGGGGTGTGTGGCCTTATCTACAGAGGGCACTGTGGCCTTATCTACAGAGGGCACTGTGGCCTTATCTACAGAGGGCACTGTGGCCTTATCTACAGAGGGCACTGTGGCCTTATCTACAGAGGGCACGGTGGCCTTATCTACAGAGGGCACTGTGGCCTTATCTAGGGGTGTGTTGCATTATCCACAGAGGGCACTGCGGCAGCATCCACAGAGGGCACTGCGGCAGCATCCACAGAGGGCACTGCGGCAGAATCCACAGAGGGCACTGTGGCACTATCTAAAAAGGGGCTGCCCAATCTTGACATTTGTGCTGAGCCGCCGGACTGCATTTAGCGACACTTAAACTGGAAAGCTGCATTGTTGAAATAAGGACGTGGAGAAATATCTCAAATTTTAAACCTAGCGCTGTTATTATAGTATTGTAGTATTATTATTCTAGTAATATAGTGTTATAGTAGTTCAAATAACTAATTGATTAACAATAATTTTGTATTGTATCAAATTTGAAAGTAATGCGGCCCGTCAACTTCCCATTTTTTCTATATGCGGCCCACTTACCCGGCCGAGTTTGAGACCCCTGGTCTATATGAAGCAGAGGTCAATAGTACTACAGGAACAGCAGAGCCAGGAAACAAGACAGAATCACAGGCAAAGGAAGAGCAGGAAATGAAGGTATAAATAGACCGAGAGCGGGAGCTAGCTCCGTCTGGCCAGGCTGTGATAGGTTCTTCCGCTCCTCAGCCTACCAGCGTGAGTGGTAGCTGATCGAGTCACTCTATTAGACCTAGGAGCTGTATTTATGTACCGTGCTTGGTTCTAGCACCATATCTGTGCATTATCCAGGAGATTTGTCACGGCTTACTGCGCTTGCCGCACTGTCCTCCACCCTTCTCACAGTGCATAGCCTAACTAAATGGGCTGTGCACTCATAGGATATAGAATGTGCGCATATAGGTCTATATACGTGATAGGTGAGTTTAACAATTGTGGATAGGTATGTACTCTTATGTAATTATATACATAGTGTGGAAATCCAGTTAAACATTCTGGACAGTGAATTTCTTTATTTAGAGTCCACTTTAATATAGGGTGTATTTGGAATATCGTAATTGTTTCATTTTATTATTCAAATAAATTTCCATGGCGCGATACACCGCAAAACACTGCGACCCCACCCCCACATGTATGTCTTTGTCCGCAGAACAGGGAACCTGTTGTTAAAAATTTGACTCCCACCCCTAGTGGAGATTTTGTGGTGTTTTAGGTGAAGTAGAAGAAGATCTACTTAGAACTAAATAGACAATGAGCAAAGAGCAATAACAAAGCAAATTCTAGGATGTACGTAATAGATAAAAATGTTGTCCTGTTGCAAGATAGTTGTCCTACCTCTCATAAAACTACAGATTTAACAATTTTTAACTTAACTCTTAACACATTATATACACAGCGGCAAGCATCTACTGTATAACTTGATTTTTTTTCAATGGATTTTCAATGGCTTTTGTTGTGTGATATCACGCTGCAGGAAGCTATCAGAGTCAAGTTAAACTTTGCTACATCTGTACTGTATGTGAATTTCAAGGTATTACAGAAAATATTCATAATAGGGAATGCCCCCCATAAAGTTGTTTGATATTAATTTGATCTGTGGGTACATAAACCAGCACACATTTTAGAAACTCAAAAATATGGATTGGGAAACGAAAAACTTCTGGAAAGAAAAAGTAAAATCTACAAAGTGTTTTAAATCTTATTTTTTCTTTATCTAAATTCCAAAATTCTCTGCTGATTTATTTCATAATATATCTTTATAGCAGTCAGCTTTTTTTTTTTATACAGAGCCCCATAGTCACGGCTTCTCTTCAGGCAGCCATATTTAACCAAATTATACAAGCTCTGTCCCCATTGAGACGTATTAAAATGAATAATACAAACTTCATGGAGTGCACCTGTGGTTTTCGATAGGAAACAGTTCTGCGGACATTTGCTAAAATAGTTTCTTAAAATAAAGGAAGAAACTGCACTGCAATTTAATTTGTTAACTTGGCATTACACGTCACTTGCTGTCTCCCCCAAACAGTAGGAATAGTACAGTCATTATTCCTCTTAACAGTTTATGCAGCTGTACATCCAAAACAGTAATAACAGCCATCTGCTCTCTCTGCAAGTTGTACAGCAGTGTTCAAACCTTCCTATTCAAGCAGTCACAGCCTAGTCCACCATGTCCACAAGTAAGTATTGTGGTGTTCCCCTTTTTTCTCTCGGCATTAACAGTGCTTACCTTTCCTCAGTAATTCCAGCTGTGCCTTTCCCCCAGTAGTCACAGCAGTACCATGTTAGATAAGTAACTACCTCTCTTCCTCAATGAACAGTAGAGGAGAAAAAACAACAGAAAGCGCACATAGTGCATCAAATGATATAGTAAAAAAGCCACAGATAGGTGATCAGTTCTGCTGACCTGGTTGGTTGTGCTAGGAGCACAATATCCTTGAAAGCGTGTTATAAACTATTGCTGCAGCCTGGATTCCGATCCGGATCCAAAGGGTCTAGTGGTAAATGGTAATTTGAGAAGTTTGAGGAAAAAATGGATATCCCTGGCGCTGCTAACTGGTAAAAACCCTTCTTGATTAGTGAGGATTTAAAACAAGCAAATGTAATATCAGATATTGTTTTATTTACTACGGGTTTCAAGGCCAGACCGGCCTCTTCATCAGGTAAAATACAAATGCTATTTATTCCCCTTGCAAAGTTTAAAGAGGCTCTGTCACCAGATTTTGCAACCCCTATCTGCTATTGCAGCAGATAGGCGCTGCAATGTAGATTACAGTAACGTTTTTATTTTTAAAAAACGAGCATTTTTGGCCAAGTTATGACCATTTTTGTATTTATGCAAATGAGGCTTGCAAAAGTACAACTGGGCGTGTTGAAAAGTAAAAGTACAACTGGGCGTGTATTATGTGCGTACATCGGGGCATGTTTACTACTTTTACTAGCTGGGCGTTCTGATGAGAAGTATCATCCACTTCTCTTCAGAACGCCCAGCTTCTGGCAGTGCAGACACAGCCGTGTTCTCGAGAGATCACGCTGTGACGTCACTTCCCCAGGTCCTGCATCGTGTCAGACGAGCGAGGACACATCGGCACCAGAGGCTACAGATGATTCTGCAGCAGCATCGGCGTTTGCAGGTAAATCGATGTAGCTACTTACCTGCAAACGCTGATGCTGCTGCAGAATCAACTGTAGCCTCTGGTGCCGATGTGGCCGACACGATGCAGGACCTGTGAGTGACGTCACAGATCTGCACTGCCAGAAGCTGGGTGTTCTGAAGAGAAGTGGATGATACTTCTCATCAGAACGCCCAGCTAGTAAAAGAAGTAAACACGCCCCGATGTACGCACATAATACACGCCCAGTTGTACTTTTACTTTTCAACACGCCCAGTTGTACTTTTGCAAGCCTCATTTGCATAAATACAAAAATGGTCATAACTTGGCCAAAAATGCTCGTTTTTTAAAAATAAAAACGTTACTGTAATCTACATTGCAGCGCCTATCTGCTGCAATAGCAGAGAGGGGTTGCAAAATCTGGTGACAGAGCCTCTTTAAATATATAGCCAAGACAAAGTGGTAAAACAAAACAAAAAAAAGCCCCCCAAAAAATAACTTTGTCTTGGCTAAAAATTTTTACCTTTGCAAGGGGAATATATAGCATTTGTATTTTACCTGATGAAGAGGCCGGTCCGGCCTTGAAACACGTAGTAAATAAAACAATATCTGATATTACATTTGCTTGTTTTAAATCCTCATCACTCAAGAAGTGTTTTACCAGTTAGCAGCACCAGGGAAATCCGTTTTTTCCTCAAACTTCTCAAATTTCCTCTTCCTCAATGGTCACAGTAGTTTTTGCCTCCATTTCTTCCAGTAATCGCAGCAGCTACCTGCTTTTTCAAAATATGGGCAACACAAGAAATGTGAAGGGATTTAGGGCCTGTTCACATCAGCGTTGGGCTTTTTTTTTCATGGAAAATATAGCGCAGTACATTACGCTATTGTTTCAGAGAAAAAAACGGAAACCTAGTGAAACGGAGGCAAACTAAAGAATACCATTGAAATCAATGGTAATGCAAATGATAACAATACTTTCCGTTTGTATTTCCGTTCATCTGTTCCTCTGACGCTACCGACTAGCAACCATTTTTTGGTTGCATGATAGATGCAATAAGCCGATGAACGAGTGTGTAAACAAGGCAAGGATCGACCAATCATTCGCCTGTGTGAAAGGACCTTTAATGTTGTGATCTGTTAATTATAAGACCAGTTGTAATCAGAGGTGTGATTGCTCCACTCGTTTAACCAATATCATTTATTTACCCCCTCAGAAGTGGCTTGAATGAGGAGATCGGTGGTATTACTTTTTCTCAAATTATATGATTTTTCCTGCTGTGAAAGGTAACTAGTACAAAAATAATTAATGGCAGCCGTGATTAATTCTGCAGTCTTTCATTATCATGACCAAAGCCTGATGCCTCTTATTACACTTAATTTGACATAGAAAATACATCCTCTGTTAGAGATAAGGTCAGATAAGGTCAGATCGATTTTTATGGGCAATTTGCCCGTATAACTGTTGACCTTTTTATGTGCTCCTGCTCCAGCTTCCCATGATTGACTTCTGTTTATTTAGACATACTCATCTGGGGATTTAAGCACTGATCCCAGAGGAATTGAGATGTTCTCTGACCATCAATGTATTATTGTGTGGAACCTGTGGGAAACGACACAAAGACTCAACCAATGTAAAATGTTCATTGTTAATATTACCAGGTTTAATCCTGTTGGCATCAACCTTGTTTTATCCCTGAAAAACCACAAACTGTAAAACCACAAATTGTATGTTGTGTTCATTAAACTTGACATTGGCTAATTTTTAACAAACATTCTTTTCTATTTGACTTCAGCCATTGCCATGTCCATTAAGATAATAAAATCTCAGTAATAATGCATATATTGTGTCGGTTCAGGAAACAGAACTCAAAATGCTGGTTTATAGGTTTTTTTGTAGTTATAAAGTATTACCACTACCCTATAGCCCTGCCTTACAAGTGTTTGGTTATTTTAAGATAAATACAAGGAAAGTTCTATTTGTGCGATTGTGATTTTTCACTGGCAGTTTTGGATGAATTTTTGATATCTACGGAATATTCTTAGTGATCTGCTATTACACCTGCTGAAAAACAAAAATGTTGGAACCTAATAGGGCAGTATTTAAGAGTTCAATATCAAATTGAAGGGGATCAACCATGTGAGTATCGTCCACAAGGGGAGTTGCGCTCAAAGACAGGCACAACTCTGATAAGGATATTCACAGTTGTAGCATAGGGTAGCCAACAGAATCAGGGGAAGCAAATCCGCTGCTACTGTAATTCGGACGCCAGGTGAAAAAAAAGTGCAAAGTAGAGGTCTATAGGTGCTGCTGATAAAGACTGGAGACTCTGATGGAAGAAAATTATTCTTAAAACTATATACAATATGTTTGCAGGTCAGTCTTACCCCTTCTTCATGTACTGTACATAGCGTGACAAGAAATACATTATTGAGATTAAGATCATTATTTATGAAATTGGAAGTACAGTAGAGACCTCATGGACCTTTATGGCAGACTTATTATGGCTCCGTTCAATCTGGACTCGTACGTGAGCCCTTAAACGTACAGAATTATGTCACACTTAAATTTGTTCACGGAAGTTTTGCTAACTTCTTTGTCAAAATGAACAGAACATGTAATTTAAGGGTGGCCAAAGTTGTGCGTACGACTGAATACACTGTATACGTTTGTTCCTTTGGGGACTTTTTGTTCCTTTAGGTCCTTCCTAAAATGACATAATAAAAAGACTTAAGCCACATCACTCTGTTTTGAAGTGCTGTTGTTATGTTTCTAGATTATTGATATTTATACTGGGACCAATGGGACAATTTTGGCATCTGCATATCATAACTTGATCTGTAGTGTGTGTTAGGGCTTGTCCTTTGAATTCACTGACATCTTACAAGGGCTCTCAACACACACATTGTCATCTGATATATTTATGGTCAAAAGAACATTTTATTAGAGATAAACCCTTAAATCACTTGTGTATAGTATAGTGAGAGATATATCATAGCACTCACACAGCACTCCATTCGTGGTGCTGAAGTAGGTATTCCAACCCACATCCAAGTATAGATGAAAACTCAGCACTCCACAATTCAATGCAATTTATTTTTATTAAAATATATTTATAGTGTCTTGGACAATCATACAGAGTAAATGTTTTCGGTCATCATACCTTCGTCGGTCTATCAGATCGTCCTATTGTCACACCACATAGTTCGAATAAATTGTTACTAGTCCCCACCAAACATTTCCAGCGCCAATTTACCCTAACTATCTGGAGCGACAATAGGACGATCTGATGGTCCGACGAAGGTCTGATGACCTAAACCATTTACCCTGTACGACTGTAAGGTTCAATATAATCTAAATATATTCTAATAAAAGAAATTGCATTGATGTGTATAGTGCAGAGGTTTGATATATACCTATGTGTAGTGTAGACCCCAGGCTTTCTTTGACCTGTCCCTAGTATGGGCTGCAGAATTAATACTTACGTTCCATGTATGTTTAGACTTATAAATATACAGTATGTCCCTGTTGACCTAGCAAATGGGAAACAAAAATTATGGTTTTTTTTCCCCCAAATATGAGTAATTTTTCTACACTATAATTTCCAAAAGTGAAAGGTTTATAAGAGTATAAATCACCCTTGTTGCAAATATCATTGCATCTGTTCCACATACACAGAGTGCTTCCCAATGTTTATGAATGCAGGAATCCAGTAAATGCTTGATTTATGGGATTTATCTGATGTTCCGACTATGAGTAATATTGATTTTCTTGCAATTATGACTATCTTTGTTACATACAGTTTAATACGATGGCTTTCCCAGATACACTGACCCCTGAGTGGGCATTCCTTTCATTGTATCACAATTCCACAATTTCCGTAAAATCTCAGTATGGACAAGCTTTTTTCTTAAGAAATGATTATGTAATGTTACAGGAAAAAATAGTTTCACAACTCACTGCCAGTAATACTAGAGGGAATTCCAGAAGTCTTGTATCTAGATTTGTAACAGACATTTTCTCTTGCAGGAAAGTAAGTGGTAACAAACAGATTAATGTTCACCAAGAAGTTTTAAAATTGCATGAAGAAACAAGTGGTTCAAACAGAGGTCACTACGTGCATAGGTGAATGTGTATGAGCAACATGTATTATTCAAGTGATTGAAACCTAGCAGCATTATGTGAATGCTAGAAGGTGATAAATAGTAAGAGCCTGAAATACAAAACATTCAGAGACTCTAAGAAGATGGCAATGTATGACCCATGGTAAGGTTACACAGTAACACCAGATAGGCACACATGGCACGGTGGCACGCTTTCATGTTTAAAAGACCTAAAATGTACAATTATCTAACAGGCACGCTAATTACAATTTCATTAATGCCGTTTGCAGGAGGCTGTGGCAATCGGAGTCCCTGCCCCAGGGGCATAGCAAGAGGGAGACTGGCAGCGTACTGGATGATGGGGTCCTGAAGGAGCATAAACAAGCCACTGTGCCATGGTCAGGGTATGTAGATACATGGCTAGGACAGTGATCTGAGTCTTTGCTGAAGGAAAGCCGGGCTACGACTCTGAGGCTCCTTATTGGTGAGCCGTAGTCTCTTAGTTTGCCTCTGTATGTTGCTCCGTACAGCGCTGTATATGGGAGATATTCCCCCTTGAAACATGCTTCTATGGTAGAATACCTCTGAAATATGGCATCCAATTTAGCATGACCATGATTTCTTTTTTTCCGATTCTGAGTAGGGCCCCATTTGGCTTTATACCACTCAGAGGTTGTACACAATCATAATATGTCTATGTGCATGAGCCCAAAAGCTACATTGATTTAGCACTTAAACTTTGCCGATTTCAGGTACACTAAGTCTATCCAGTTAAAGGGGTTGTATGAGACTATACTAAAGTTCTAGTAGCAGAGCCATGGGCCATGCCAGGCATTAGGACTCAGCCACCATGAATGGGCAGAGTTGCAATTCCCGATATAGACAATGGACAAGAGTTTTGCTGGAAACCAATAAAACTTTTTTCCTACTCTGATACAAACCATTTACACCCAAATTAGAAAATCTGATTTTAGTGGAATATTTTACTTTGGGACCTCCTCCTGGATATTCACAAGATATGGAAGCGTACCCAAGGGCTTGCATTTGAATCTTAGGATGAATACTTAGAAAAGAAAGAACATCAAATAATATTTCATACAGTACTGAATTATCTGTCAAGGATATGACATGTCAAGTGCTTTTATTCTCACTTGTAACAATTATTCTTCATAATGGACTGAATGATATATGTGGCCAGCTCTAAAATTAGAATAGAATGGAAACCCCCTTGTTTACAGGATTGATGAAGGCTCTATCAGCTAGATACCCTCCAATGATACTTTATGATGTCTAATTGACATGTCATAAAAGTGTATTACAGGAAATCCCCTTTCACCAGAGCATTAGGGAATACCCAGATTCTCTTTGTATCATGTATCTCTTAAATCACATTTCAACAGTTTTGGTTGCAAAATGATATTTCAGATAAGTGATCCATGAAATACATGCTGCTCACATTTGTAAACAACATTTATACCGATGGCCACTGTTGGTAAGCTTTCAGGAGGGAATTGCCAGGGTCACTGCTAACAATCATAGGGGGTTTTATTTAATTTCTAAATATAATTTAGTGTGAATGTATCAGGTAATACACCATACACAATAATATACCTAAGTCTCTGTTGTTCTGTATAAATGGACCTTTACTCTTAAACTTATCAAGCTAAAACAATAAAATGCATGGATTGATTCTTATTTATAATATCCCATGGGTAAAGCGAACTATCACTGCTATAGTAAGTAGAACAGATATGAAGTTAGTTTTATAATGGAAGCTAGTAAAGGCGGTTTTACATTGGACGATTATCGGGCAGACGAGCGTTCATATAGCGCTCATTGCCGATAATTTCCCTGTGTAAACAGGGCAGCGATCCGCAGATGAACGAGCAAACGCTCGTTCATCTGCTGGTTGTATCGTTTTACAAAAGAAAATATTATCGTTGTCGGCAGCACATCTCCCTGTGTAAGCAGGGAGACGCACTGCCGACATGATGATAATGTATGAGGTCGAGCGATCGGACTAACGACCACTCGTCCCCATCCATAGCTCCATGTGACAGGAGCAAACGAGCGCCTATCAATGATGTCTAGTTCATCGTCGCTTGCTGTACCAACCGAATAGCGGCCGGTATAAGGGCCCTTAACTGTGTATTTGTCATGTCCTTGGCCGCGGGCCGTCAGGCTCACTCACCTCCTCATGGCCGCAGCCATGGGTCTGCGAGCGCTGGCCCCAGTCTCCTCCTCAGGAGACGCCAGTGCTCACTTCCGCTTACCTTGGCCGGGTCCCGTAGGGTGCGCGCGCACGCTCGTGCCCACTCTTAAAGCGTCTGAGTTAATGTCAAAATTAGCCCATGAGCACCCTGGACTATAAGAAGGGCTCAGCCCCTTCCTCCCATGCCTGAGCGTTGTTGTCGTATCCAAAGTTTGTCTAAGCAAATGGTCTCCTAGTGTTTTCCAGTTCCCAGTGTTCCCCGTTCCTGTACCCGTATCCCGTGCTATCCTGGTCAAGTGCCGTGCTGAGCTGAAGTTGTGCTGTGCTGTATACCACGCAGGTCCTGCTACACCACACCTGACGTCTGCCTGCTGCCTAGTCCCAGCCGAGCCTGTCTTGCTACTGTCCGAGCTGTTACAGGTACATTATATGAACTATAGACTGTGACCTGCGCCCTGTTGACTAGCTGCCATATTGTCAAGGCGGTACGGCCCAGTGGGTCCACGAACCCAATGTCACAGCATTGCAATTTTGTGATTGTTTTCCTATTGCCAAATGCACAATCATGTTTTAGGTTAATTGATAAGAAATCTAAACATCATTAGAAACGTTCTAGCTGGCAAGCCTGGCGAAGAAAATTCTTTCTTACATCAATGTCTGCCTTGCTATGTTTATTCATGTTAAGATCATGTCACTAATAGGTTTTTATTGAGTTGGGCAAGAGTTGTACAGGGCTGGTTTCCTTACATTTTTCTTTTTGGCTCCATTTAACCTTATTTGCAAGACGATGTGGTTATGATTTGAATGTAATGTGTAAAAACTCATCAATCTGTTCCAAAAAAGTCATAAAGTTATTTACCAATGTCTTATTTAACATTACATGGATTTCACTGGAACACAGTACTATGAAACAAGCACATTGAAAGAAACACTCCAAGCAAAAGTTATATTTTGTGTGGGCCTATGTGGATGGTGTATTATACAGGGATTGAAAGGATACAATTGAGAGAATCCCTATGTTACATATTGCCCCTCTGCCCTGCATTGGGCATACTATTTTGTATCAGTTTTGCCTGGATTGTTCCTTTAGGCTATGTTCACACAGAGTTTTTTGTAGGAGGAATTTCTGCCTCTAAATTCCGTTTGGAAGTTTGAGGCAGATTTTCCTCTCCCTGCACGCCGATTTTCGCTGCGTTTTTCGCCCGCGGCCATTGAGCGCCGCGGGCATAAAACACAGCGAAATACGCTTTCTCTGCCTCCCATTGAAGTCAATGGGAGGTCAGAGGCATAAACGCCCGAAGAGAGGGCATGTCGCTTCTTTTTCCCGCGAGGTGGTTTTACCGCTCGTGGGAAAAAGACGCCTCCGCCTCCCATTGAAATCAATGGGAGGCATTTTCGGGCCATTTTTGATGAGTTTTTTGGCGCGGTTTCCGCATCAAAAAACTCGTCAAAAAACTCAGTGTGAACATGCCCTTACACAGACTGATAATATTTGGCTATTTTTAAGACAATACAGGTCTTTTTGCTGCCACTTTTTTTGCAATATATGTGGAAGATTTAGGCCAAGTGATCTCTCTGATTTGCCATTTCTACTTATCAATGCTTTTATTTCTTTTTACATTACTGTATTATAATTTTTAATCAACTCTTTAAAAAACTCTTTTACAGTTTTAGACTATTTGTTCTTTGAAAATGTGCATATTTAATGGTTTTAATGATGACCTTAATTTTCACCATTCTGCATTTAATAATCCCCAAAAGAATTTTGTTAAAGGTATTTGTGCTTAAAGTAGCTGAACAGCTGTTATCTTAAAAATGTGTTCTGGCAGGAGACGTTGTGCTTCCCTGCTAGGATTTTTATTTTAAGGTAATTATATAAAAAAAATTCACATTTATAATGCAGAATACTGTACTGTAATACTGTACTTGTAGATAATACAGTACTTAATGTGAAGCTCAACTTTGAAACTTCACTTTTCAGGACAACTGTAAATATATTTATTTATTTCAGTTACTTATATAGCGCCCACATATTATGCAGCGCTGTACAGAGGTCCTCTTTTACTGTCCCCATTGGGGCTCAAAATCTATATTCCCTATTGGTATGTTTTTGGGGTGTGGGAGGAAACCAGAGTACCCGGAGGAAACCCATGGAGAACATACAAACCCAGATCTTATCCTTGGTTGGATTTGAACGCAGGACCCCAGCGCTGTAAGGCAACAGTGCTAACCTCTGAGCCACCGTGCTGCTCGGTAAATAGCTATATATATTTATCTATTATATAACCGAGAAGGACGTGGTGTCCGAAGCTCACATAGAGTTCCGCCCACAGCCCAACTGCCAGTTAGCTCCACCCACAGCCAGAAGACTGAGTAAGGAGATGTGAGTGATTATTGGCATAGCTATAATGCCCCCCCTCCCATACACAGTATAATGCCCCCCATATGTACGGACCTAATAGAAAAATAATAAGGGAGGAGGGGCATTAAATGTGTATGGGAGGGAGGGGGCATTATACTGTGTATGGGAGGGGGCATTATACTGTGTTTGGGAGGGAGGGAGGCATTATACCGTGTATGGGAGGGAGGGGGCATTATACTGTGTATGGGAGGGTGGGGGGCATTATACTGTGTATGGGAGGGTGGGGGGCATTATACTGTGTATAGGAGGGTGGGGGGCATTATACTGTGTATAGGAGGGTGGGGGGCATTATACTGTGTATGGGAGGGTGGGGGGCATTATACTGTGTATGGGAGGGCGGGGGCCATTATACTGTGTATGGGAGGGTGGGGGCCATTATACTGTGTATGGGAGGGTGGGGGGCATTATACTGTGGGGGCAGCTATGGGGAGCATTATGCTGTGTGGGGGCAGCTATGGGGATCATTATGCTGTGTGGGGGCAGCTATGGGGGGCATTATACTGTGTGGGGGAAGCTATGGGGGCATTATACTGTGTGGGGGAAGCTTTGGGGGGCATTATACTGTGTGGGGGCAGCTATGGGGGGCATTATACTTTGAGGGCAGCTATGGGGGGCATTATACTGTGTGTGGGAAGCTACAGGGGGCATTATACTGTGTGGGGAAGCTATGGGGGGCATTTTACTGTGGGGGCAGCTATGAGGGGCATTATACTGTGGGGGCAGCTATGAGGGGCATTATATTGTGGGAGGAGCTGATATGGGGGGCATTATACTGTGTGGGGGCAGCTATGGGGGCATTATACTGTGTGGGGGCATGTATGGGGGGCATTATACTGCGTGGGGGAAGCTATAGGAAGCATTATACTGTGTGTGGGAAGCTACAGGGGGCATTATACTGTGTGGGGTAGCTATGGGGGGCATTTTACTGTGGGGGCAGCTATGAGGGGCATTATACTGTGGGGGCAGCTATGAGGGGCATTATACTGTGGGAGGAGCTGATGTGGGGGACATTATACTGTGTGGGAGCAGCTATGGGGGCATTATACTGTGTGGGGGCATGTATGGGGGGCATTATACTGCGTGGGGGAAGCTATAAGAAGCATTATACTGTGTGGGGGCAACTATGGGGAGCATTATACGGTGTGGGGGCAGCTATGGGGAGAATTTATATATATTAACAGACCACTGCATTCCTTTTGCTAGCAAACCCGTGTAACAGGTTTTCTATACTAGTATATATATATAATGATTTTTGTCTCTTAGCTCTGTACAGAATCAGACAGAAAAAAAACTGTATGCCTCCAAATGAAATAAAGTACAGTAGGGCCCTATGAAGGTCTAGGGATGCCATATTACAGAGCCATAATACACCCGTCTGCACGAGGCCCGAGGGCCATGGTTACACAGGGCAATTTTGGTGCGGTTTTTGATGCATTCCATAAACCTACATCAGGAATGGATCCTAAAGGGCAGAAAAGTATAAAGGAAGGACTTCTGCTACTTTTTTTTTCAATCCAATCACATGTTTGACTAATAACAAAAATGCACTTGAGAAAGCATGAGCCTAAGGCCTCATGCACACGACCGTATTTTTTCCCACCCGTAAATACTGGCGTAAATACGGGTCCGGTGTCACACGTATTCCACCCGTTTTGCACCAGTATTTACGAACCCGTGCCCGTAAATATGGGTCCGGTGTCACCCGTATTCCACCCGTATTTACGGGCACATTTTTGGCGGCAAAATAGCACTGCACTAATCGGCAGCCCCTTCTCTCTATCAGTGCAGGATAGAGAGAAGGGACAGCCTTTTCTGTAATAAAAGTTAAAGAAATTCATACTTACCCGGCCGTTGTCTTGGTGACGCGTCCCTCTCTTCACATCCAGCCCGACATCCCTGGATGACGCGGCAGTCCATGTGACCGCTGCAGCCTGTGATTGACCTGTGATTGGCTGCAGCGGTCACATGGCCTGAAACGTCATCCAGGACGTCGGGCCGGATGTCGAGAGGGACGCGTCACCAAGGCAACGGGCGGGAGACCGGACTGGAGGAAGCAGGAAGTTGTCGGTAAGTATGAAAGTCTTTTATTTTTATTTTTTACAGGTTTATACTGATCGGTAGTCACTGTCCAGGGTGCTGAAAGAGTTACTGCCGATCAGTTAACTCTTTCAGCTCCCTGAACAGTGACTATTTACTGACGTCGCTTAGCAACGCTGCCGTAATGACGGGTGCCCACATGTAGCCACCCGTCATTACGAGAGCTCCATAGACTTCTATAGACTGTCCGTGCCGTTATTACGGCCTGAAATAGGACATGTTCTATCTTTTTCAACGGCACGGGCACCTTCCCGTGAGAAAACGGGAAGGCACCCGTCGCCAATAGAAGTCTATGAGCCCGTTATTACGGGTCGTAATTACGACCCGTAATAACGGGAGTTTTTACGGTCGTGTGCATGAGGCCTAACTGTGTGAGAAATGTGCATGTTTTTATGAGTTGTTTTTTGTTTTATGCATTTTATCTCCATGAAATAGATGCTATTTCAAACATATGCATCATGATCTAAAAAAACAAAAAATGTTGTAAAGAAATTAAAAAACAAAAGGTTGTTTTTGGAAGGAAAATTATCTTTCTTGAACAGCTTTCAAATTTAGCTCTGTACTTTATTATTATGCTATCCCATAGGCAGAAAACAGGATGAGGTTCAACTTGCCAAAGTACATCATGGGGCTGGGCAGCCATGTGATGTAGGAGCGCTATGTTTAAAGGCATTTTACAGTTCCTAAAAATGTATGGCCTATCCTCAGGATAGGGCCATCAATTTTTAGGATCTGGACAACCCCTTTAACTATTTGTTAAAAAACTATAAATTAATAACATATGTGCAAATATAACATATTTACTTAAATAAATCCTGATAGAATGATGTAATGTACCATACAGTCCCATCTAAAGCTTACCTCTTCTGTAAGGCTTCGTTCACATCTGCGTTGGGATTTCTGTCAGGGGAACCTATGAATGGAATCCAAACTGAAACAAACCATAGGTTTCCGTTTGCATCACCATTGATTTAGATGGTGACGGATAGGATGCAAATGGTTTCCATTTGTCACCGTTGTTTAAAAGTTCCATCGTTTTGACACAATGAATAGCGCATTTGACTACGGAACCCTTAAACAACGGTAACAAACGGAAACCATTTGCACCAGATCCGTCACCATTGAAATCAATGGTGATGCAAACTGAAACCTGTGGTTTCCGTTTGTTTCAATTCCTATTCCGTTCATGGGGTCCCCTGACGGAAAGGTCCGACGGAACCCATGAACCGAGTCCCAACGCAGGTGTGAACAAAGCCTAAGTGTCCCATTTCTGGCTCTCCTGTCCATGTCTAAGGCATTAAATGAAGTTCTTTGTGGGAAAACACTATTACCTCTGTGCAATATACATGTAAAGTAATTGAAAGACAAATGTTTTGTAGAGCGGGAGGGTTCACAATAACAGATATTCCTTTTTTTAAATGGTTCAGTTTGTAACAAGAGTGTACCTCACGAGAGTAAACCTTTTTTCTTTCTCTCGATATTTTACTGTCAAACTCGATAATAACTAATAGCAATAAAAGGTGTTCTTGTATTTTTATCATCTGCTTACAAAATGTACTTTATTTTACTAGAAGAGCTTACTGGTTTGTGGGTTGGACAGGTATCCTGAGAGTTGCAAGTGAATATGGTGATTAATACCTTAAGGAATGCAATATTTATTGAGATTTCAGCCAAGCCTATTTTCCCAGGGTGTTTATTGCTTCAGTATTAGTTTGCATCATTCTACACACCTGCTGAATAGGACAGATGTTGCATCGTTCAACGTATGTGAAAACAATTCATTCACCATTTGTCAGAACCTTGACTTATATCTGTACTTTAAAATTAGGATTATTGCATAGTCGACTTCCAGCGTGAATAATGAACTGTGCCTGAACATGTTTAAGATACCGTTATTCATTCCTTTTTAACGTACTCAACGTACAGGAATGTCTTACTGTCTCATTGCAATATCTAGCTTGTAAGAAATATCGTTTTTTAGTCTAAAATCAAATACAATTAATTCATTAAGATAGAGGATTGCTTTTTACTCAGCTGACATTTGCGTTGTATTATAACAGATGGATGGGTTTGAAACTATAGCAACCAACACTTTCTCCAAGTGCAGACGGCTTTATTGATTTAATGATGCAAATTCCAGCAAATTCCACGGAAATGGACACCCTTGTTATATTTTACTACATGAAGACATAAGGCAGTTAAGTAATTCATATATATTAACTAAGTTAACACTTTAGCTTTCCCATATACATATATATATATATATATATATATACATACATATATATATATACATACATATACATATATACATACATATACATACATATATACATACATATATATACATATATACATATATACATACATATATATACATATATATACATATATACATACATATATATACATATATATACATACATATATATATATATATATATATATACATATATACACACAGTATACAAATTAGGGAGATGAAATGTCTGCAGTTGATTCCAAGTGTTGTATTTGCATTTGGTAGCTGTTCATGGGAACTCTCAAGATGCGTTCCAAAGAGGTATCAATGCAAGTGAAGAAGGCCATCATTAGACTACGTTCACCCAGAACGGATACCCTGCGTAAAGATACACAGCATATTTGCACTGGCAGCTGCAGGGAATTCCGGACGAAAAACCGCAGCATGTTGTGGTGCAGTTTTTCAGCAAATCAAAGCGGAATCACAGCTTTTCCGCCGCAAAAAAACACATCTGTTATTTGTTGCGGCTTTTACCTACCCATTGAGTTCAATGGAGAAAACCCGTAAAACAAAAGCAGCGATTACGCAAATACAATTGACATGCTGCGAATATAAAAACCGCACCGCAGGTAAATTTCTGAGCGTTTTTTTCTGCTCGTCAATTACATAGTGTGTGGATGAGATTTGTTCAAATCTCATCTACTTTGCTGCTACTGTATTATGCTGCAGATTTTCCACAACAATATCCATTCCGTAAAATCTGCAATATTTACACTACGTGTAAACTTAACCTAAGCCTGATTTACACGAGCGTGTGCGTTTTGCGCACGCAAAAAACGCAGCGTTTTGCGTGCGCAAAATGCACTTAACAGCTGCGTGTGTCATCAGTGTATGATGCGCAGCTGCGTGATTTTCGCGCAGCCGCCATCATTATGACACTCCGTTTGGATGTTTGTAAACAGAAAAGCACGTGGTGCTTTTCTGTTTACATTCAGAGTTTGACAGCTGATGCGCAAATCACGCAGTTCGCACGGAAGTGCTTCCGTGCGACCTGCGTGGTTTTCACACACCCATTGACTTCAATGGGTGCGTGATGCGCGAAAAACGCTGAAATATAGAACATGTCATGAGTTTAACGCAGCGCACTCACGCTGCGCAAAACCCACGGACTGTTTGCACTGCCCCATAGAGTAATATAGGTGCGTACGACACGCGTGAAAAGCACGCGCGTCGTACGCGCGTATATTACGCTCGTGTAAATGATGCCTTAGGCTGAAAATAATAGAAAAAAATCTATCAGAGAAGTGCTTTTCGTTTACTGAAGACAAAACTGAACGCAGAAAGACCCACAAACAAGTAGCAACTGAAGGATTCTGTAGTAAGAGCCTGGCAGAGCATTTGAAGTAAAAAAATTAAGAATTTAGGTATGCCCACGGGTTCCAGACTTCAGTCCAGTGGCGGACACAGACTGCAAAAGGCCCCTGTGCAGATAATGTGCCAGGGCCCCCCCGCCCCCCCCCCAATACCGACAAAGTTACCTAAACATATATATGCATATAAAAATAAACCTTACTAATAAAAATTATGAAGGAAGATTTATATTGTACATTTTATTACCAGTTTAGAACACAAGTAACACATTTTTTTCCGGGTTAAATTCTTATCTAAACTAAGTCCCTAAATGTGGGCAAAGAAAATGAAAAACCTATACTCACCTCCTCCGGCGCCTCCGTTCCCCCTCCGCAGCCCCTATCCCTTTCTGTGTTTACAAAGCTGCTGTGGTGACGCGCGGTCGATGGCACATGACCGCTGCAGCCAATCAATGCCCTCAACAGCGATTTGCTGTGGAACTACTGTCCTCAGCAGCACACCAATGAGGAGTTATTGGCAGCAGCGGTCACGTGCCATCGGCAGCGCGTCACCAGTGCAGCCTTGTACACTTGTAACACAGACCGAGACAGGAGGATGGGGGCTGCGGCGGGTGAACGGAGGCGAGGGAGGAGGTGAGTATAGTTTTTTTATTTTCTTTGCCCACATTTAGAGACTTAGGTTAAATTGAATCATTGAATATAACACAAAGCACTCATGCAACTGAGATGCAATAATTTAGATGATCTTATCATGCTTAGCTTACTGCACTGTTACCTATCAAGCAGGACTGAATCTCAAGATATCTACAGAGGGGGCTGTATGGCGTTATCTACAGGGGGGACTGTATGGCGCTATCAACAGAGGGGGCTGTATGGCGTTATCTACAGGGGGGACTGTATGGCGCTATCTACAGAGGGGTCTGTATGGCGCTATCTACAGGGGGGTCTGTATGGCGCTATCTACAGGGGGGACTGTATGGCGCTATCTACAGGGGGGACTGTATGGCGCTATCTACAGGGGGGACTGTATGGCGCTATCTACAGGGGGTCTGTATGGCGCTATCTACAGGGGGGACTGTATGGCGCTATTTACAGGGGGGACTGTATGGCGCTATCTACAGGGGGGACTGTATGGCGCTATCTACAGAGGGGGCTGTATGGCGTTATCTACAGAGGGGTCTGTATGGCGCTATCTACAGGGGGGTCTGTATGGCGCTATCTACAGGGGGGACTGTATGGCGCTATCTACAGGGGGGACTGTATGGCGCTATCTACAGAGGGGGCTGTATGGCGTTATCTACAGGGGGGCTGTATGGCGTTATCTACAGGGGGCTGTATGGTGTTATCTACAGGGGGGACTTTATGGCGTTATCTACAGTGGGGTCTGTATGGCGTTATCTACAGGGGTTCTGTATGGCGTTCCCTACAGGGGGGGTCTGTAGGGAAAGTCATACAGCCCCCCCCTGTAGGGAACGCCATACAGACCCCCCTTTAGGGAACGCCATACAGACCCCCCTGTAGGGAACGCTATACAGCCCCCCCTGTAGGGAACGCTATACAGCCCCCCCTGTAGGGAACGCCTTACAGCCCCCCCCTGTAGGGAACGTTATACAGCCCCCCCCCTGTAGGGAACGCCATACACCCCCAATCACTCAAAAAAATGCGACCTACAGTGTGAAAAGACAAAAGACATGTATCCCCTATCCACAGGATAGGGGATACATGTGTGATCGCTGGCATTGATAGGGAGAGCGGGGGACCGAAAGTCCCCCGAAGTTCTCCATCACTCACCTCTGACTTCCGGTGTCTGCGCAGCTCAAGTGTGACCGGCGCTCCATTCATTTCTACGGAGCTGCCGACACAGACCCCGGAAGTCCGAGGTTTGTGATGGAGAACTTCAGGGGACTTTCGGTCCCCCGTTCTCCCTATCAATGCCAGCGATCACACACGTATCCCCTATCCTGTGGATAGGGGATACATGTCTTATGTTTAATGGCAGAGCGGGGAGATACTCCCTGCTCTGCCGTAGTGTTCCGTGGCATCGCGCTGTAGCAGCCATAGCGGCAGCTAGCGGAGATTCCGGCCAAGGTGGGGGCCCGTGCCGGCAGGTGACGCGGGCCCCCTCATGCCGCGGCCCCGTAGCAGCCGCTACGGCTGCTATAGCAGTAGTTACGCCCCTGTGTTAGGGGGAGTTCACACTGAGGTTTTTTTCGCGAAAAACGTCAGAAAGTGCCTCCCATTGAAATCCATGAAATTTTTCCTGCGAGCAGTAAAAACCGCATGCGGGAAAAAGAAGCGCAATGCCCTTTCTTCGGGCGTTTCTGTCTCTGACTTCCCATTGACAACAATGGCAGGCAGAAAATGCGTTTTTTGCTGCGTTTCCCTGCCCACGGCCCGATGGCCGAAAAACGCCACAAAAAAACGCAATGAAAAACGCGGGAAGTGTTCTACCGGCAGGTCAAAATATGCCTCAAAATTCCGGAAGGAATTATGAGGCAGATTTTTCTACATAAAAACTTCTCCCTTCTGACATGAACTTTTTAACTTCATCTACCTGTCCTCTGCAGTCTGCACGTCCTCCACTCGTCCTGTGTCTGTCCTCCGCTCATCCTATGAGTTCTCCGGCAGTCCTGACTGTACTGTCCAGCCGCCCGAAGTCTTACGTCGCACCGCCCCCTGTCCTCTCCCCTGCCTGAGCGCTCCTCCTACCACCAGCATCGCCGTCCTGTCCTATTCATCTGTGCCAGATTGGCAGTGCAGTGTAGCGGCTATCACCGGGCCCGGGCACCCGCCCCCTCCCTCCCGATTGGTAGTGCAGTGTGGCGGCTATCACCGGGCCCCCGCCCCCTCCCTCCCCTCATGCCTAGTGTTGTGATGCTACTAGGCATGAGGGGGCCCGTGCCGCCAGGCCTGGTACATAAAATGTAATGTGCCTGTCAGGGCGACACGGGCCCCCCCATGCCGCGGGCCCCGTAGCAGCTGCTACGGCTGCTACTGTGGTAGTTACGCCACTGAACGGGCCCCCTTCCCACGCGGGGCCCTTGTGCAGCTGCACCGGCTGCACATGCGGTATGTCCGCCCCTGCTTCAGTCGGTCAGTGACTGCAAAGGATTTTTATCAAAATAATCCTTATATTTATAATTATGTTAGTTTGTCCATTTACTTTTGAGCCTGTGAAAATTATGGTACTATGTAAAAAATGTAGGTAATTCCTAAACGAATAATGCAATAATTTTGTAAAACGCTTTGAAGTGAAGCTGAAAGTCTATACTACAGATAGTATTTAAAGCAATCCATCATTCTTTTGCTGTCTCTGTATATATGTGTGGGTAATCTAATGATCTTTTTATAATCACTGGTTGTTTAACTGCCTGTAGATTCTAATCATTCTATTCTTGCTGTAAGCAAACTCTAAATATAAGCTCCCTGCACTGACATCTTGAAGAGCTTATGGTGGGTACTTATGTAAGCCGTGACGGTTTCAGTTCCAGTGTGATGCTGAGGACAGCATCAGCTAAACCCCGATTCACTAAATGTGAAAGTAACTGTACTTTTATTTGTTTCATTTCTTAGCAGTTTTAAAACCAAGCATGCACTATATTGACAAAAGTATTGGGAAGATGCTGAAAATTGTATCTGTGTTATATATATATATATATATATATATATATATATATATATATATATATATATATATGCAATAAGGTTCCAGCTGTACTTTATCATTGGTGGTATATGAGAAAATTCTCCTATTTAATATGCATTTGGATATCTATTGCAGTGGAGTGCGCATGTGCTTTTGGTGACTTCCGGTGTCGTACCGAAAGTTGTCTGAGAATTGGCGGAAGCTCCTGTTTGGGCAAGTCATGCTCATTGGTGCTGACGCCAATGACGTGGATGGTCGGCACCACTTAGCAAACATACCACTCCTGGTTGATCGTGGAATATCTAGGAGGAAAGAAATTTCACGAACTGATTTGTTGCAATGGAGGCATCCTATTATAGTACCATCCTGGAGTTTAGTGAGCTCTTTAGAACAACCCATTCTTTCGCAAGTATTTGTAAAGGCAGACTGCATGGTTAGGTGCTTAATTTTAAACTCCTGTGCCAATGGGACTGAATGAAACATCTGAATTCAATGAATATGAGGTATGTCCCAATACTTTTGTTCATACAGTCTATGTCTGTAAATATTGGTCATTACAGCAGTTCTATGTAATTTTAGTGCATTTCCGCCTCCTAGTGGCTAAACTACAATAGTATTTGATAATGTGCAGTTGTGTGTAGAAAGGACCTGTGGTCACATGACCAGTTCTCAAGTTAGTACGATACTAAAGATGCTGTTGATGGTAGGCTATGGTGGGGATTTCTTGGCGGTGGTGATGTGTCTCCCCAGACGCCATTAGTAAGGTGGCAGGTCTCTTGAAGTTGCAGTCGCATGTTCAGGAGACTGGTCAAATTGTTTACAAAAGTAAGTACCCTTGGCACCAACCATTGTTGGGCGTATGACTGTATTGAGAAAAGGAATTAATCCGGCGCGGGAGTCACGAGGAGTAATCTCCAATTTATTAGCTGCAGAAAGCCACCGCAAGTAAGAGAGTGACAGAGAAGCAGTGATACCGTGCAGTGTGAGAGAACCATCCTATCCTATCCCTACTTAGGTCATCTGTGTGCATCGGATTGACAAGCTACTGGCAGAAACTGTGAAAGAGTATTTAAAATGGACGACACCACAGCCAACCACTGTAAATAGTTGTTTGCACAGGACTGTAACTAAGATTTGTGCTCATAGGAGAAATGCTCCAGCTCACCTTAAGCAGATTCACACCGCTGGCTGCGCCAGTGTATTGGATATATAGACTCATAACAAGAGTCCCTATGGGTCTTAACCTAAAAAAAGAGCTAATGTTTCACTACTAGATATGAATCAGTATTTGCCCTTAAATAATCTAGTCTATCAATAAGAAAATTTAAAATATTCAAACTGAAAATTAATTATTATATTAATATACACATCAAAGACACCTTTTTGTAATAGAGGTGATCTATTACCTAAGCAGAAAATGCTATCCAAAAATGGAAGGTAAAATGACATAAAATTAAACAAGATATCCAATCCCACCTATATAGTACATCATAAAATACTCCAGTGATCTGTATTATGCATATAAATTAGAATGCCTCTGATTGTTAATGCATTTTCCACCCAGTATCGAATTTTTCTTTTATCTTTATCATTATTATATTATCATCCACGGATGTTTATATGTATATTTAAGGCCTCTTTTCTTACACCATTGCAATATGAGTTTTCAGTGTTTGTCAGGGTTTATATCCGGTCAAACATCATCAATACAATTACGACACATCGTTAGAATTATAAAACTATTACCAAAAAAACATAATTATGCACTTTATCATAAATTAATCACTCACTTTGATCTCGCTACTCAATTTGACACCCTCCGTACATTGGTGCCAAAATTGGAAGTTTACTTGCGCTCCAGAATGACTTTCTTCCTGGACCGCAATTTAGTCCACGTGTGTAACCGGATATAAACCCCAGCCCTGTGTGTTACCTGTTTCAAACAAGCCATGAATAAAGACGCTGCAGTCGTCCGGAACGCGTAGGCACCGCCTATATCTACAACCTCCTTTTGTACCTGCAATATATCTTTCTGATTTTAATACATTTATGGAATAAAATTTGGAGCGGAGCTTCCTTTTTAACCACTTTGCTTGTCTTGGCGCTGGATCCACCTCTTGCATTCCTTTCTAAGATTTGTGCTCACTGTGGAACCGCAAAGTGTATTGTGCTTAAGTGAATAACCACCACAAATCTACCAACCGCCACTTGCATTGTATATAACTCTGCAACTTTCAAGTTTGTGTAGCCGGAAGCTTGTTGAACTGTGTATATATTTGAAACCATTCAAGCTGGCATTGCCTGAGTACTGAGTAAAAGTATAAGTTGCTGTATTTAAACCGCCTGTCATTATTCGGCACCACCAAAGTTCCTATGGAAGTAGCTTTGTCCCCCCTTCACATCCACGTTGCAGTTGGTACCTCCTACCCAGGTGGATATTGTATTAAAGACCTGTGCAGTTGCATTTATCGGAGGTTGGTTGAGACTTTTTCAATTCCAGACTCACACCTGTAACGGCCGTCACCAGCGCCCGCCGCTTCATACTTACCTCCTTCCAGCGTCTCCTGCCTCCTGGCCGACGTTATTCTCCTGCCTAGTCCACTGCTTCTGCTAGGATAGGGCCGGCCCCTGGCTTCTTAAAGGGCCTGTGCATGCCAAAATTCCACCAAGCTTTTCCATGCTATAAAAGTGTTCTGCCCACTCCACTCCAATGCCTGAGCGACTCGGTTCTACACTAGCTTGCCAGTTGTACCCTGCATCATGTTATATTAGGATTTCATGTTTCTGACCTCTTGCCTGAACTTTAACCATTCCTGACTGCCGCCTGTCCTGACCCCTTGCCTGTTAAGCTTAATGACCCTCTGCTAACCGGGAGTGTCCATCTGCCAATTGCCCTGACCTACGCTTTACTTGACCCTCCATACTGTCTGCTGTTTCTGCACCACGCCTGTACATATAGGCTGTACATATTTGGGGTAGCGACCTGGGGATGCTAGCAGTCAAGTCCTCATCTCCATATGGAGGTTAAAGGTTGACCAGAGCTGTGTCCTAATGGACCACAGCTAAAAAAGCAGGCAAAAATTAAATAGCCAGTATAGTGACTAACTTTGAAATTAAATCTGAATTGCAGAAAAAGTTTTAGTTGACACCAAATATTCAAAAGCTTTAGCTAGCAATGTTTGACACTGAATTGCTGTCAGCTGGACTCTCTAGTTAAGGGCTCATGATTATGCCAGAGCCGTTAAACCACATGGCCTCCATGTGCTGTTATACAGGCTCCATCAGGTGCCGTACGTACAAAGATATTCTTCGCCAGATGCAGTGATTCTAGGGGAGAACACCTCTATACCTATTGCATCCCATTGAGTATGCCACATATGCCTCTATATAAAATTGGAGGCCTAAGGTAGTACAGTATGAACCATACACCTGTGTACGCACTGTATTAAGGCTCTGTACAAATTGCAGGTATACAGCCATGTGCATAAGCCCTAAATGGCACATTTATGAACATTTTCAATGCAAGATAATTTTATTACCGTAAGAAATGTAAAACCAATGGTTTGCAAACCATTTTACTACTAATTAATCGATATGACTGTATAACAGAATATTGTGTGTGATTTTTCTTTAATGTTTAAATTTATTAGGTAAATAGTAATATATATGAAATATATTACAGACGTCAATTTTTCTTATGATCAGCTAACTTTACTTTGTGCCTCCCTGTAGGCATGATTCTTCACCAGAATCTTTCTAGCTTACAGAAAACTAGTCTAGACAAGACATGAGTTTCTATCCCAAAGCAGCTCTGATTCTCTTTGTTGAAATTCAGCTGATATGGAGTCTAAGGGCTCGTCCACACGCTGCGGAATTGCAATGTTTTTTCCGGACTGAATATTGGACAGAAAAAATGCAGCAGAATACAGTAGCAGCATAGTGGATGAGATTTAACAAATCTCATCCACATGCTGCGTAAATTTTCCGAGCCGAAATTAACCTGCGCTGCGTATTTTTTGGACCGCAGCATGTCAATTCCTACTGCGGAAAGTGTCCAGAATAGCTGCGTTTTTCATAGGAGATGTCTCCATCTCCTAACATTAGGAAAAACTGAGTAATTTACGCACCATTTTCTGCCGTAAAGACCGTAGGAAATGGCGTGTTTTTGCTGCAGCGGAAAGCCTTTGACTTTCAACGGAATTGCTGCAAAACATTTCTGCAACAATTCCGTTGTGTGTGGACAAGCCCTTTCCAATCCTAAGAAATTTATAGCCTATCCTCAAGATAGGACATCAATACCTTATCCGTGTGGGTCCAACTTCCGACACCCCCGCTGATCAGCTGTGTTGAAGGGGCTGCGGTGTTCGTACAAGCGCTGCTTCCCCTTCTTTCCTATCACAGCTCATACTGTGAATCGCCATCACACTTGTAGCTGAATGTCACTTGAATGGGAGAAGACTGTAATACTGTGATCCGCCACTATAGGTGTGTCACAGTACGAGCAGGTTGAAATTAAGGGGAAGCAGCGCTTCATACAAGCGCCGCGGCCCCTCCAAAACAGCTGATTGGCAGGGGTGCCAGGAGTGGGCCTATGTATTGATGGCCTATGCTGAGGATAGGCTATCAATTTCTTAGGACTGGAAAACTTCTTTAAGAGCAATGCTCCCTGTGAAAGAATATGCAAAATAGCTCTCCACAAGAAGAATGAAAACTATCCCTCTAGTGCCACCTATAGGTAACTAACCTGTAAGTCAATGACCGACCCTTTAAAGAGCCTTGAAACATGACTGCTGGTTAATAGCCAAAGCAGAAACAGTGCCGTTTACAGACTGTTGTCTCTGGTTTGGCTATTAACCTAAGTCGTGTTTCAGGGCTCTATAAAGGGTCAGACATTGACTTACAGGGTGGTCATCTATCCCACCCCTGACACTGTGCTATAATAGATAACCAAATTGTACACGAGCAGCAATAGTATGAACTCCAAATCAAAGGAGACACTGTAAATATATATCTCGTTATGTGTTGGTAACAGTCAAAGTGACATAGGTAACCATAACTATAGAGTAGGAAAAACATACATATAACCCCAATATAACCTGGTACTCTGACCATAAATATACTGAGAAACCTATAGAGGAAAAGGTCAAGTACACTCAAAATAATGTGTAGTAGAAAAAACTCCTTTATTAACAGATAGAACAACAAACAGTTAAAAATGAGTCATACAATGTAAAAGAGGCGTCAGCCCATACGGAATACATGAGATGATACTGGGACATAGTGATAATAAGTAATAGGAACCCAGGGTTAGATATTGGTATCAGTGGCAGGCTCAATGTATATGGCATGTGTATAAGAAATATATATATATATATATATATATATAAATAATTATAGGGTACTGATACATAGAATGAAGTGATTCCAGGTGAGAAACACCATTAACTGGTATTAGAAATTGTGACTAGTAAATGTAGTTTAATAACACAGAGCAATATAGCTGAGGCTGATATAAAGAAAATACAGCCTGGATCTTAATAACAGAGCAGCCACATACGTTTGGTACATAAATAGTGGTACGTACCCGGATTCATGTAACCGCATGGGGGAGACGCCAGTCCCGACGCGCGTTTCGGCAGATGCCTTCGTCCGGGGGTGGCGTCTTCCCAGCGGGACCCTCCCTTATATGCAGGCGTAATTAGAGAGAATTGGTGTCAGTGTGTGTGGTTTTGGAGGTTTTGCTGGCGACAGGCCGGGGGTAGCAAGATGGCTACTGCCCCACTTCCGGAATCCGCGTCATCGAGGCGGACGTGCGTAGAGGCGGTCTGACAGCGCCGCCCACGTCCAGCCAAGATTGAAGACTCGGCCGAGAGTGAGTGAGCCACTCCCCCACCCCTAGCCAGCGCGCACCTCTCTCACCCTATACCACTGAACGAAGAGATGCAGATTTGGGGACAACTATAGATATTAGTAGTAAATATATGTAAATGCAGATTAGGGACTCTGGAGACGATAAATATTAATTTGATAGTAAGGGTATAGCATATGTGAATATAACCTGTCAGAAAGAAAAAAAAAGGGAAAAAGAAGAGAAAAACAGGAAGAGAGAAGAAAAGAAAAGAAAAGAAGAAAAAAGGAAAAAGAAAACGCAGGTGCATGTGAATGTAACGGGAAAATGGTCCATAGTAACACTAAAAGGATACACTGAATGTGTAAAAAGGGGACCGAAAGAAAACAAAAAGCTGAATAAATAATTAAATGATGTGTGAAAGAAATGACAAAGTATGTGTGAATGAGTAAAGAAGCATGAGAGTATGTTATATGTATATATATCAAATTGTAATCAATATACAGTCATATAATCAGAAGATGTATACAAAGATTTATTATAAGTGCATGGTCAATGATGTTTATAATTATAAATATATCGATAATAGAAATATATACAAAAGACATACAAATATACAAAAATATATTATATAGCATAAACCAGTGCATAAGTATCTACATATCTATATATTAAAATCAATAAAGAATATGTATATATAATAAAAGATCAACATTGATATATGTAAAATCATCAAATACACAAATACTAATAATTAACAATACATTGATAATAGAATGACAATACATACAATATATCAAATATATATATATATATGTCTAAAGTGCATGTTGAGACCAATAAAAAACGCATATATATTGTGACAACAATCTAAGTACCCCCCCCCCCCCCGTAGTAAAAAAGAAAGAAAAAAAAAAAAAAGAGAAGAAAAAACATATATAAAATAAATAAATAAAGATGACACATGCCCATTGACCAGTGGGCATACATATATATTATCTTCATCATCTCCAAAGTCCATGGCCTCCAATATCTTCAATACATATATCTCCCAATATAACTGCATTTCTGTATACCTTCAAAAAATTTAGAATTCATAGAGGAGGGTAGTTAACAAGGTAATGACTGTATATATATATAAAATAACAACCAATAAAAAATATTAAAAATGTTATTAAAAAACCTAGACCCGCAGAGAGTCAGTGGTTCAGAGAAATGGAGCGAAATTCAGAGATTCATTTAGGCCCAATGGATGCATCGACCCAAGGGTCCAAATCCAGCGTGCTTCGCATTGTGCTAGTTTTTGTTTAATGTTACCCCCTCTCATGTTTGTAACAATGTGATCAATGCCTCTCACCTTTAGTTTCGTTGGATCGCAGGAATGATATGTTTTGAAGTGTCGCGGTATCGGTTTTAAGGTTTCCACGACTTCCTCATTTGCTGCTCGTCTGATGTCAGACATATGCTCTCTCACCCGCACATTTAGTTCCCTTGAAGTGAGACCAACATATACTTTAGGGCATGGGCACGTTGCATAATACACCACTGCTTTAGTGGTGCATGTTATTGAATGTGTTATAGTATACGTTTTCGTATCTGTAACATTGGGAAATGTTGTTGTACTCTCAATGTTAGGACATGCCACACAGTGCCCACAAGGGGAACACCCCCATTTCGCTCCCTTTGTCCCAAATGGATGTTTTCTCGTAACCGGGTCATAGTGACTCCTCACTAGATGATCTTTCAAATTTTTCCCACGTCTTGCTGTTATACTGGGGTACCTAGTCACATAATTGGTGAGAATTGGGTCCGTGAGTAAGATTGGCCAATACCTTTTAAAAATTTCCTTCATTTGTGGCCACCTCGAGTCATAGTTAGTTATAAACCTCACCTTAGTCTGTGTGTCTTTCTTCCTTTTAGTGAACAGGAGATCATCTCTATTTTCATGCTGGGCCCTATGATACGCTTTTTTGATGGACCGCATACTATAACCTCGGTCAATGAAGCGGTTTTTTAAATCCTTGGCTTGTTTCTCAAAAATGGTGTCAGAGGAGCATATCCTCCTTATCCTCAGGAATTGCCCGATAGGGATCGCCTGTAGGGTCTGTGGTGGATGGGAAGATGAAAAATGCAGTAAAGAATTAACAGAGGTCTCCTTGCGATACACGTCACTCTGTAAAAATCCATCAATGTCCTTGGTTAATTTGATGTCTAGAAAATCAATATGCTGGCTATTTGATTTGTACTTAAATTTAAGATTGATCTGGTTCTTATTAAGATCTGACATAAATTTGTCCAGCTCAGAAGATGTACCCTTCCAAATGACCAGGATGTCATCAATGTACCGTGCCCAAAACAGGATCCGGTCCATTGAATCATCCTGGCCATTTGTCAAAAGGTCTCTCTCCCACAGTCCAAGGAACAAATTGGCATATGAGGGTGCACAAGCAGCCCCCATCGCCGTTCCCTGGAGCTGTAGGTAGAAATTCCCATTGAAGGTGAAAAAATTATGCGTCAAAGTGTATTCTAGTAGCTCAACAAGGAAATCACACATGGGTTTTTCCAGGTTGTGGACAGAAAGAAATTAGTGGCCCCAATGCCATCAGCATGCCTAATACTAGTATAGAGGGATTCGACATCAATCGCAACTAGTAGCATATCGTTGTCAATGCTGATGCCACTAACTTTCTGGAGAAGATCTGCAGAGTCACGAATATATGAAGGAAGGTTTATGACCAAATCCTTGAGGTGGTGATCAATGTATCTACAACACTTCTCTGTAATACTGCCCCTACCTGAGATTATTGGTCTTCCTGGTGGTATTGTGTCATTCTTGTGCACTTTAGGGAGTAAGTACAGCGTAGGGACAATAGGTTCAGCCGTTGTGGGTGCGGTTAACAAATCCTTATTAATAACATCTTCCTGTAAGGCTTTCGATAGTATCTGCTGCAGTATAGATCTAAAAGAGGATGAGGGATTAAATGTTAGTTTTTTATAGCACTGTCTATCTCGTAGTTGTCTGTAGGCTTCAGCCTCATACATGTGGCAAGGCCATACAACCACATTCCCGCCTTTATCGGCAGCCTTAAACACAACATCCTTCATTTTTTGTAATTTGTTTAGGCTCTCCCGTTGTAGTGTGGTTAGGTTGTCTTGTCTAATATTAACGGGAATATTTTGAAATTCTAATGTGACCGCCTTAACAAATGAGTCTACAGCAGGGCACAAACTAAGTGGGGGAAGTTTCTTTGATTTCATACGAACACATACTGGAATTTTACCTGAAACAATGGTATCCTGTTCTTCCAATAACTCCTCAAGAATCCCTAATGCCTGTTGCTCCTCTGTGGTAGGAAAAAGGTCTGCATGGGTGGATTTATGGAACCATTTTTTATGTATAAGTGACCGACCGAACATGTTGACATCTTTTACTGCAGAGAAAGGAGCGAAACGATTACAGGGTGAAAAAGTAAGGCCCTTTTGAATAACAATCTCTATCTATTTCTGAGAAAGTATGTGTAGATAGGTTAATCCCCTTTTATGCGATGAGTAGGGTCTTGCGTGTCTGGTCTTTTCTTGTTTGCCATTTGTCTCTGCGTAAGTTTTCTTTTAGGACGTGAGCCAGATGATTGACTGTACTTACTCCCTAAAGTGCACAAGAATGACACAATACCACCAGGAAGACCAATAATCTCAAGTAGGGGCAGTATTACAGAGAAGTGTTGTAGATACATTGATCACCACCTCAAGGATTTGGTCATAAACCTTCCTTCATATATTCGTGACTCTGCAGATCTTCTCCAGAAAGTTAGTGGCATCAGCATTGACGACGATATGCTACTAGTTGCGATTGATGTCAAATCCCTCTATACTAGTATTAGGCATGCTGATGGCATTGGGGCCACTAATTTCTTTCTGTCCACAACCAATCTGGAAAAACCCATGTGTGATTTCCTTGTTGAGCTACTAGAATACACTTTGACGCATAATTTTTTCACCTTCAATGGGAATTTCTACCTACAGCTCCAGGGAACGGCGATGGGGGCTGCTTGTGCACCCTCATATGCCAATTTGTTCCTTGGACTGTGGGAGAGAGACCTTTTGACAAATGGCCAGGATGATTCAATGGACCGGATCCTGTTTTGGGCACGGTACATTGATGACATCCTGGTCATTTGGAAGGGTACATCTTCTGAGCTGGACAAATTTATGTCAGATATTAATAAGAACCAGATCAATCTTAAATTTAAGTACAAATCAAATAGCCAGCATATTGATTTTCTAGACATCAAATTAACCAAGGACATTGATGGATTTTTACAGAGTGACGTGTATCGCAAGGAGACCTCTGTTAATTCTTTACTGCATTTTTCGTCTTCCCATCCATCCCCGGACCCTACAGGTGATCCCTATCGGGCAATTCCTGAGGATAAGGAGGATATGCTCCTCTGACACCATTTTTGAGAAACAAGCCAAGGATTTAAAAAACCGCTTCATTGACCGAGGTTATAGTATGCGGTCCATCAAAAAAGCGTATCATAGGGCCCAGCATGAAAATAGAGATGATCTCCTGTTCACTAAAAGGAAGAAAGACACACAGACTAAGGTGAGGTTTATAACTAACTATGACTCGAGGTGGCCACAAATGAAGGAAATTTTTAAAAGGTATTGGCCAATCTTACTCACGGACCCAATTCTCACCAATTATGTGACTAGGTACCCCAGTATAACAGCAAGACGTGGGAAAAATTTGAAAGATCATCTAGTGAGGAGTCACTATGACCCGGTTATGAGAAAACATCCATTTGGGACAAAGGGAGCGAAATGGGGGTGTTCCCCTTGTGGGCACTGTGTGGCATGTCCTAACATTGAGAGTACAACAACATTTCCCAATGTTACAGATACGAAAACGTATACTATAACACATTCAATAACATGCACCACTAAAGCAGTGGTGTATTATGCAACGTGCCCATGCCCTAAAGTATATGTTGGTCTCACTTCAAGGGAACTAAAAGTGCGGGTGAGAGAGCATATGTCTGACATCAGACGAGCAGCAAATGAGGAAGTCGTGGAAACCTTAAAACCGATACCGCGACACTTCAAAACATATCATTCCTGCGATCCAACGAAACTAAAGGTGAGAGGCATTGATCACATTGTTACAAACATGAGAGGGGGTAACATTAAACAAAAACTAGCACAATGCGAAGCACGCTGGATTTGGACCCTTGGGTCGATGCATCCATTGGGCCTAAATGAATCTCTGAATTTCGCTCCATTTCTCTGAACCACTGACTCTCTGCGGGTCTAGGTTTTTTAATAAAATTTTTAATATTTTTTATTGGTTGTTATTTTATATATATACAGTCATTACCTTGTTAACTACCCTCCTCTATGAATTCTAAATTTTTTGAAGGTATACAGAAATGCAGTTATATTGGGAGATATATGTATTGAAGATATTGGAGGCCATGGACTTTGGACGGCAGAAGTCATCTCTGTCTAAGTGTCATACTGTCAAAGTGTCCTGGCAGTTATACATGGCACAGATCTAACATCCATCTCTCCTCTCTTCTCTTCATACAGGTATATAATCCATTTCATTCCTGCATGAACCTCATCCCTGCTGTAGCTGCATTTCAAAAAGCTGAAACTTTTATTTTATGGTATATAATCCATTTCATTCCTGCATGAACCTCATCCCTGCTGTAGCTGCATTTCAAAAAGCTGAAACTTTTATTTTATGGTATATAATCCATTTCATTCCTGCATGAACCTCATCCCTGCTGTAGCTGCATTTCAAAAAGCTGAAACTTTTATTTTATGGTATATAATCCATTTCATTCCTGCATGAACCTCATCCCTGCTGTAGCTGCATTTCAAAAAGCTGAAACTTTTATTTTATGGTATATAATCCATTTCATTCCTGCATGAACCTCATCCCTGCTGTAGCTGCATTTCAAAAAGCTGAAACTTTTATTTTATGGTATATAATCCATTTCATTCCTGCATGAACCTCATCCCTGCTGTAGCTGCATTTCAAAAAGCTGAAACTTTTATTTTATGGTATATAATCCATTTCATTCCTGCATGAACCTCATCCCTGCTGTAGCTGCATTTCAAAAAGCTGAAACTTTTATTTTATGGTATATAATCCATTTCATTCCTGCATGAACCTCATCCCTGCTGTAGCTGCATTTCAAAAAGCTGAAACTTTTATTTTATGGTATATAATCCATTTCATTCCTGCATGAACCTCATCCCTGCTGCAGCTGCATTTCAAAAAGCTGAAACTTTTATTTTATGGTATATAATCCATTTCATTCCTGCATGAACCTCATCCCTGCTGTAGCTGCATTTCAAAAAGCTGAAACTTTTATTTTATGGTATATAATCCATTTCATTCCTGCATGAACCTCATCCCTGCTGTAGCTGCATTTCAAAAAGCTGAAACTTTTATTTTATGGTACTCTGCTTTCCTGTCTTGCTATATAGTCTAATGTTATCTCAAAGTTTTGTCAAAGTGTTTGATCGTCGTTAAGTTTTATGAGCATCCAGACCTGCTAGTTTGTTTGTTTATCTCTGCATAGCTGTTCACCTCATGTGTCTAGTTGATTTGATTAATAGCTGAACGAGCTTAATTAGGCCTAGATCTGAGCACCTACTCCCCTATAAATTTAGATGTAGCATATGGGGAAGGCACTCGTGCAGGGGGGCACGACGGCAGAAGTCATCTCTGTCTAAGTGTCCTGGCAGTTATACATGGCAGTTGCACAGGGTCAGTGACAGGTAAGCTGCATTACCAAACCAGACAAACTAGCCCACGCTCTCAATATAAGATTTCTAACTATCTGTAAACAGACATGTTTGCCACCGCTCTCATCATTATAGCTGCTCTTGGTTTTCAATCCTATCGCCCATTTAAGACTTGCCCAAACACAGTCCGCATCAGTCCTTCTATCCTGGCCTCACCCATGTACAGCTCCCATTCACTATTCACTTTCCTCAGTCAACTTAACCCATCTCATCCCACTGCCCAACATAAAAAACGCTCTCATAAATCACAGAACCATCTGCTGTCACTCTCCATTCTCCTGCTATTAGCTGCAGGGGACATCTCTCCCAACCCTGGGCCCCCCTTTTCTTCTGCCAAGCTCAACCACTTACCTGCCACACATAGAAACCCTGCAAATCTTCTTGCCATTCCTTGTAGGTCTTCTCCTGTCTCTTTTAACTGTGCTCTCTGGAACTCTCGGTCCGTGTGCAACAAACTCACCTTTATTCATGACTTATTCCTTTCTAACTCTCTCAACCTTCTGGCTCTTACAGAAACATGGCTACACCTGTCTGACACTGCTTCCCCTGCTGCTCTATCTTATGGTGGTCTCCAGTTCTCTCATGCCCCCAGACCTGAGAACAGGCAGGGTGGAGGAGTAGGTATACTTCTTTCCCCACACTGCACTTTCCAGGTCATTCCCCCGGTCCCCTCACTCACATTTCCCTCTTTTGAAGTCCACACCCTCAGACTCTTTCACCCTTTTCCCCTCCGAGTGGCAGTTGTCTACCGCCCACCGGGCTCCCCCCGCCAATTCCTGGACCATTTTGCTGCCTGGCTTCCACAATTTCTATCCTCTGAAACACCCACTCTCATCATGGGTGACTTCAACATCCCCATTGATAACCCAATCTCCTCATCTGCCTCCCAGTTTCTATCTTTAACCTCGTCCCTCGGTCTGTCACAACTTACTAACTCTCCTACACATGAAGACGGGCATTCACTTGACCTGGTCTTCTTCCGGCTCTGCTCAGTTTCTGACTTTATTAACTCTCCTCTCCCGCTTTCTGACCACAATCTTCTCTGCTTTACTATCAAATATTCTCTGCCTCCTCAGGTCATCCCTACGTATCAGACATACAGAAATCTACATGCCATTAACACTGTGAAATTCATAGACAGTCTACAGTCCTCATTGTCCCCTATCTCTTCCCTCTCCTGTCCCAATCTGGCTGCCAAACTTTATAACAACACTCTCAAAAATGCATTGGATGAAGCAGCCCCCACTACACTCCGAACCACCCGACAAAGACGACGACAACCCTGGCACACGCTTCAATCCCGCTTTCTTCAGCGGTGCTTGAGATGTGCCGAACGACTGTGGAGAAAATCGCATTTGGATGCAGATTTCCTCCATTACAAATTTATGCTCAAAACTTACAACTCTGCCCTTCACCGCGCCAAACAAGTCTACTTCACTTCTCTCATCTCCACACTATCTAATAATCCAAAACGCCTCTTTGATACTTTTCACTCCCTCCTTAGTCCTAAAGTGCAGACACCAATCACAGATCTCAGTGCTGAAGACCTGGCCAATTATTTTAAAGTTAAAATTGACAACATCCGGCATGATATTCTCTCCCAGTCCCCTAGTAACATCGATCCCCTTCCCCCCCACACTCCCTCTTCTTCACTCTCAGCATTTGACCCAATAACTGAAGATCCCCTTCCCCCCCACACTCCCTCTTCTTCACTCTCAGCATTTGACCCAATAACTGAAGATCCCCTTCCCCCCCACACTCCCTCTTCTTCACTCTCAGCATTTGACCCAATAACTGAAGATCCCCTTCCCCCCCACACTCCCTCTTCTTCACTCTCAGCATTTGACCCAATAACTGAAGAAGAAGTCTCGAGGCTCCTCTCTTCTTCTCGTCCTACTACCTGCCCTAGTGATCCTGTCCCCTCACACCTCCTCCAGTCCCTCTCCCCAGCTGTCACTAGTCACCTCACTAAAATATTTAACCTCTCTCTTTCCTCTGGTATCTTTCCCTCCGCTTTTAAACATGCCATTATAAACCCATTATTGAAAAAACCAACACTTGACCCATCCAGCGCTGCCAACTACCGACCAGTCTCTAATCTGCCCTTCATCTCCAAACTCCTGGAACGCTTGGTCTACTCTCGCCTTATCTGCTATCTCTCTGCTAACTCCATTCTTGACCCCTTACAATCTGGTTTCCGCACTCTACACTCCACAGAAACTGCCCTTACTAAAGTCTCAAATGATCTCTTGGCGGCTAAATCGGACGGTAAATCCTCTCTCCTGATTCTTTTGGATCTCTCTGCAGCCTTTGACACTGTAGACCACAAACTCCTACTTAACCTGCTCCACTCTATTGGCCTCAAGGACGCGGCTCTCTCTTGGTTTTCCTCCTATCTCTCTGACCGCTCATTCAGTGTGTCATTTGCTGGTTCCACTTCTTCTCCTCTTCCCCTTGATATCGGGGTTCCTCAGGGATCAGTCCTAGGTCCACTCCTCTTTTCTCTCTACACAGCTCCTATTGGACAAACCATCAGCAGATTTGGCTTCCAGTACCATCTCTACGCTGATGACACCCAATTATATACCTCTTCCCGTGACATCACCCCTGCTCTAATACAGAACACCAGTGATTGTCTGTCCGCTGTCTCTAACATCATGTCCTCTCTCTATCTGAAACTGAATCTTTCTAAAACTGAGCTCCTTGTGTTCCAACCATCTACTAACCTCCCTAAACCTGATGTCTCTATCTCTGTGTGTGGCACTATCATAACTCCTAAGCAGCACGCCCGCTGTCTCGGGGTTATTTTTGACTCAGATCTTTCCTTTACTCCTCACATACAATCACTTTCACGCTCCTGTCATTTTCACCTAAAAAACATCTCCAGAATCCGCTCTTTTCTTACGGAGGAAACTGCCAAAACTCTCATTGTTGCTCTGATTCACTCTCGTCTTGACTACTGTAACTCATTACTAGTCGGTCTTCCCCTCACTAAACTCTCCCCTCTCCAATCTATCCTCAATGCAGCAGCCAGGCTCATCTTTATGACCAACCGCTACACCAACGCCTCTAATCTGTGCCAGTCACTGCACTGGTTGCCCATCCCCTTCCGAATAAAATTCAAACTTATTACTCTCACCCACAAAGCTCTCCACAGTGCTGCACCTCCTTACATCTCCTCCCTCATCTCTGTCTACCACCCTACTCGGGCTCTACGTTCTGCCAACGACCTTAGATTAAAATCCTCCATAATCCGAACCTCCCACTACCGTCTCCAGGATTTCTCTCGTGCTGCACCCGTCCTCTGGAATGTGCTACCCCAGACAATCAGATTAATTCCCAATATCCACAGTTTTAAACGTGCCCTGAAAACACATCTATTTAGACAGGCCTATAAAATTCCCTAATCTGACTCCTTTTCATGGCCCTCCATTTAGATTAGTCATCAGAATAAGATTCCCTCACACTCCTTCTCTTCATGTCCGTCATACACGGATACTGGCTGGTGACCGGCTCATGCAGCTTTATGTTACCACCGCATGTGTATAAAAATGGCCGGACCATTGTACAGAACAAACACTATTACACTTTGTGTCTCCCTTATGTCCTCATAGATTGTAAGCTCTTGCGAGCAGGGTCCTCACTCCCCAGGTTTGAATTGTAAATTAACTTTGTCACTATGTAATGTCCGATATTGTTTTCATGTTCCCTCTACATTGTAAAGTGCTGCGTAATATGTTGGCGCTATATAAATAAAGATTATTATTATTATTATTATTATATATGTACGCCCACTGGTCAATGGGCATGTGTCATCTTTATTTATTTATTTTATATATGTTTTTTCTTCTCTTTTTTTTTGTTTCTTTTTTACTATGGGGGGGGGGTACTTAGATTGTTGTCACAATATATATGCGTTTTTTATTGGTCTCAACATGCACTTTAGACATATATATATATATATATATATATATATATATATATATATATATATGATATATTGTATGTATTGTCATTCTATTATCAATGTATTGTTAATTATTAGTATTTGTGTATTTGATGATTTTACATATATCAATGTTGATCTTTTATTATATATACATATTCTTTATTGATTTTAATATATAGATATGTAGATACTTATGCACTAGTTTATGCTATATAATATATTTTTGTATATTTGTATGTCTTTTGTATATATTTCTATTATCGATGTATTTATAATTATAAACATCATTGACCATGCACTTATAATAAATCTTTGTATACATCTTCTGATTATATAACTGTATATTGATTACATTTTGATATATATACATATAACATACTCTCATGCTTCTTTACTCATTCACACATACTTTGTAATTTCTTTCACACATCTATTAATTATTTATTCAGCTTTTTGTTTTCTTTTGGTCCCCTTTTTACACATTCAGTGTATCCTTTTAGTGTTACTATGGACCGTTTTCCCGTTACATTCACATGCACCTGCGTTTTCTTTTTCCTTTTTTCTTCTTTTCTTTTCTCTTCCTGTTTTTCTCTTCTTTTTCTCTTTTTTCTTCTTTCTGACAGGTTATATTCACATATGCTATACCCTTACTATCAAATTAATATTTATCGTCTCCAGAGTCCCTAATCTGCATTTACATATATTTACTACTAATATCTATAGTTGTCCCCAAATCTGCATCTCTTCGTTCAGTGGTATAGGGTGAGAGAGGTGCGCGCTGGCTAGGGGTGGGGCAGTGGCTCACTCACTCTCGGCCGAGTCTTCAATCTTGGCTGGACGTGGGCGGCGCTGTCAGACCGCGTCTACGCACGTCCGCCTCGATGACGCGGATTCCAGAAGTGGGGCAGTAGCCATCTTGCTACCCCCGGCCTGTCGCCAGCAAAACCTCCAAAACCACACACACTGACACCAATTCTCTCTAATTACGCCTGCATATAAGGGAGTCAGCGGGACGCTGGGAAGACGCCACCCCCGGACGAAGGCATCTGCCGAAACGCGCGTCGGTACTGGCGTCTCCCCCATGTGGTTACATGAATCCGGGTACGTACCACTATTTATGTACCAAACGTATGTGGCTGCTCTGTTATTAAGATCCAGGCTGTATTTTCGATATATATCAGCCTCAGCTATATTGCTCTGTGTTATTAAACTACATTTACTAGTCACAATTTCTAATACCAGTTAATGTTGTTTCTCACCTGGAATCACTTCATTCTATGTATCAGTACCCTATAATTATTTATATATATATTTCTTATACACATGCCATATACATTGAGCCTGCCACTGATACCAATATCTAACCCTGGGTTCCTATTACTTATTATCACTATGTCCCAGTATTATCTCATGTATTCCGTATGGGCTGACGCCTCTTTTACATTGTATGACTCATTTTTAACTGTTTGTTGTTCTATCTGTTAATAAAGAAGTTTTTTCTACTACACATTATTTTGAGTGTACTTGAACTTTTCGTCTATAGGTTTCTCACTGTGCTATAATAGTTGTTCTGGTTGATGATATCCGCATATACTGTAGTTGTGGTAGTGGTATTACAAACAAACTATTGTTATTAGCTTGTGTTCATGGCTTCAGATACATGTGTGACACCTATTGAACTCATAACAACAAAAACTTTTCTTAGGACTCATGCACCCAGCTGTATTACGGATCCATTTGTACTGATCTGTAAAAGGGCTGCCTTAGAGGTCCATGAGGCCTCTACTGCACCTCAGTATGCCTTACAATTTGAAAGGAAGACCTATAGATGCTTTAATTCTGTATGTGGCATGTTCCATTGAACTTTGTATTGTGAGATTAATCCCCATCACTCTTGAGTTCCTTTTCTCCATAACAGAATTTGTCCAGGATTCATTCATATTCACAAAAATGACTGATCGGAAGAGATTGCACATACAATCGTTTGATGTACAGAAATCTAAAATGGCTGTGAATGGAGCCTTTATTTATAGGTTAATTTCCTTCACTTAACCAATCAGATGATGCCAACTACATATAGGTAAAAAACCCAAATATACTTCCATATAAGGTAATGACTTTCTTCCTAATATATATGAATCCTGGTACTCATCAGTTTGGAATGCCAGATGATGTCATCTTTACCCTATCTTAGATGATAGTGTAATGACAGGGGGGTAGGGAAACAGACAGTGAGCCCTAATCTACCCACCACTCAGTCCCTGCCTACTTGCAACGACCCGCCCTAGCCGACGGGGTACAACTGGGCGACGGTCCCTACGCTCAGTAGGTGCACGACAGACAAACAGACAAGGGGACACAAGCAAGGGAAATGGGGCAGTTGCCCACGGCAACACCGTGAGCAACAAGAGAGGTGAACGAGCCGAGTCAAACCAGGAGTGTACGAGGTATCAAACGCAGAGCAGGAGAGTAGTCAGTAAGCCAGGGTCAGTATGAAGCAAGGTCAAATAGCTAGAAGCTGCAGCAAGGCCAGGAAACCACACGAGAAGAATCACAAGCAAAGGAGGAACAGGAAAGGCAGGTATAAATAGACAGAGGGCGGGAGCTAGCTCCGTCTGGCCAGGCTGCGATAGGCTCTCCCACTCCTAAGCCTGCCATCCTGAGTGGTGGAAGATGGAGTCAGTCTCAGAGACATAGAACCAGGTGCAGACTGATTACCCATGGGCGTATACACAGAAGTTGTGCCTGGCAGATCCTTTACAGATAGGCAATACATTCCTTTAAGAGAAGATTAAAAACATATATAATGCATATCTCAAACTATATAATGCAGTAATTTTTTATATTAATACAATATAAATCTCACAGTTATTAGATTAATTACTCTGACAGTTCCCCTCTTTTTGACAAAATACTGCATCCAACTATTCTATCCCTATGGGAACCGATATCCTCTGAAGGTGAAAACTCCCACAGATCATCTATAAATCATTTAACTAAGAGTGGGGTGTTCCTGGCCACACAAATCTATCCCTAATTATCTGATTCTTTCCTAACACCACCACAATGGACACATATGTCGACTTGAGAGGGGTTTCATCCATCACAGTAGGCGCATATCCATCCATCATCCTTGATGAATTGAGGCATGTGAACTGATACTGGAAGAAAGGATGTAGAAGTTATGTTATGTCCCAATGTTTCTCCTTTTTCTGCATGTAGAACTTTAATCTGCATTGGGATTTTATAACCATTACAACGCTCCGTCATCAGCATAAAAAATTAGTTTGACAATCCAATAAATCAGTATTCCTATAATAAATACCTACAAAGCTACATGTAATATTCCATAAAACGGAACCACCTATTCCCTTAAACCAGTTAGCTGGGTTTAGTCAACTAAGCAAATCTGAATTCCATACATCCTGAGAGTTATTAACTTTCCTGAACTCTTCCTTTACATTCTTAGCCTGCTCGATATCATACTTGACATGCAACAGGCCAGAGGATTCTATATAATGGCAGCAGGCAGGACCTACTATCTGACACATACCGTCTTGGGATGGTATGAGATAGTCCAGGACTATAGCATGCTGGTTAGTTACTAAGATAAGCTGACTGGTAAGTGTGCTAGTTATATTTAAAGAATCAAATATATATATTCTGTAATATTGTCAAATAAGTCAGCAAGCTTTTCAATATTATGTGCAATACTTATAGCTAGCCCTACTAGTGTGAGTGATAGGCCTAACTTTTCTTACCAGGGAACATGTACTAGGGATTTAGCCTTACTCGGATCAGCTTGCCTCTTCAACAACATATGATTTGGTCTGTTACTGTAAGGAAAATCATTATCTTCCCATACCTATGTGGCTGACTGGAGTCTAGCTAATGTACAGGATCCAACTGCTCCCATAGGTATCCATTTATATGCATTATTACCACACACTATATAGATATCATCCGGAAGCTTAAAGGTGCCACTCCTATGAAGTACCATCATATCTGCTAATTCCACAAGTCTTAGGGAATTATGGAAAAGACACCAGGGTTCACTAGTCTTGTTACCCATGGGGCTATGGTATCTTTCCTGTGTGCATATGGAAGGGTCACTTTGATTATAATTAGCCCCAAGATCAGGAATAGCTCCCCTTTGGGTACAGGTGGTATTTTCTCCTTTCGTAAAATTTGATGCCCATCTCCAAGCTGAATCATGCACATACCGACCCAAACAGTCATTTGAATGTGGCATGTGACAGCCTAGATAATCTGAGGTCTTCTGAAAGCTAATTTTCAATTTACTACTAGTAGTATCTCCCAACTTAAGTGCCGTCATAATGACCCTTTCCAACTTCCTGGGATTATTTGTCTATTCACTCTTTTAGTAATGTTGACCACCCATCAAGGGTCAAATACATGCCCCACTATTGTATGAGGGACGCTAACATTCATCCACATATGGTAATCGTACAATGTCAAGTTCCAACAATCTGACACAAGTTAGTCATTTTTTACTACAGTCTCATGATATTTGATAAACATGTTTTCTCAATTCTCCTTTGGGATTCAAGTTTGTAATACATTGGAGTAAAAGATAGGTTACAATGATGAAGCCTCGGGGTTCAGAACCTTCTTCCAGTGACTGGTAAATATCCAGGAAGCTTTCCCTTCAAGTTTTACGGAAGTGAAAATGGTCAGCTGGACTCGATATGGTTCGTTATATCCGGGCTCAAGAGTTCTCAGGATGTGTCTCTTTACCATTATCCAGTCTCTGGGCTTAACACAATGAGACCCTGCAAGGGAATCTGGAAGGGAACCATAAACACGATGATACAAAGAAATTCTATTTTTATTCAGTGCTCCCACAAATGCAGTAAGATCTGAGTGCAAATGTTGAAGCTGTTGTGGAAAAAATAGTCCTGTTTTGGATGAACATCCAAACAATATCTCATATGGGCTCAACCCTATCTTTCTGTTTGCAGTGACGACTCTGACTGAGTGTAACTCTATTTAGAAGGCATTCTGTCCATGGTTTTCCTGTCTCCAGCCATTGTCTTTTGAATTTTTAACTTCAGTGTACCAATTCACTCTTTCTACCGCCCCACTACCCTGGGGTGATGGGGTGCATGGAATGCTTGTTCAATGTTTAATGCTGACATTACTTCTCTAAGTATTTCTCCTGTGAAATGTGTACCTCGGTCACTTTCTATGGTTTCTGGAACATCAGACCTACATACCACTTCATTGTGCAGCTTCTTAGCTGTGTTTATGCATTCGCTGCTACCACAGATCATGCTTCAGACCATCCTGAAAAGATATCAACACAGACAAGGACATAATCATACCGACCAACCTTGGCAGCTGCATGTAATCAATGTGCAGTCCCTGGAACGGGTACAATGGCCTTGGGGTATGCTTCTCTGGGACTTTTACTGTTCTCCCTGTGTTATGGCCGGCACACAGAAGACATGTCTGCACATATCGGGTAGCAGTGTAGTTGTACCCAGGGACAACCCAGAACCTGGAAACTAAACTTACCATTGCATCCATGTGTTGGTTCATGTGTCAAATGATGTGTCATCATAGGGTATAGGGCCAGGGGTAGGCACAGTTCACCTTCTGTCTACTATAGCCCCTCTTTGGCCTCTTTTGACCCTTTTTCCTTCCATTTTCCTCTTTCTTCCATTGCAGCCTGTTTTTGGAGTATCCTCTTAAACACTCAGAGAACACAACCTGCTGCAGCTGCACTAGTGGCGGTAAGTGAAATACTTACACAGAAACACTTTACAGGTTTACTCCTCCCATCAATTTGTCCCTCAATTCCGTAGCATCTGGCAATTTACTTGTCATAGCTAGATGTTCAGGTTGGGTCCATGAGAGCAAGCACCCCAACATTAATTAACTCCTAGTGGTTTGGCATTTCTTCATTTAGAACAAAAGAAGGCATTCATAGGATTACATTGTCTATCTATGGGGTACTACAACCCTCTGAAGACATCTGGATACAATCGGGATCCTTCCCTTATAGTCTTTCCCATATTGATACCTGAGATAGGGATAGGGTCGGGATATAACCTGTACCCATCCTGGGGGAGTGGAGGTATCTGAGGTATCAATTGGGGGGGGGGTGACTATCAGTGGTAGATTTATCTCCCGCTGTATCTCTAGCTGCAGTGTTTTTTTTCCTTATTTCTGACCTTGTGTGTTTTATATCTGGTTCTACTGTAACATTCCCTTTTACTGTTCATTACTTTCTCTGACACTTCTAACCAAGTTGTCCCTCTCATTTACAGCATCACTTTATACATCTTTACTTTCCTCCAAACCCTTATTCCTTATTCCTTCTACTGCCCATCCTTCCTTCTGTGGTCTCACTATATCCATAGCCCTGGTTCTCCTCGCCTTTCCTGGCCCTTAGAACCTAATTTGCTATTTAGTGAGCCCATTTTAATCCAGACCTCTACTTATTAGGGTAGCGAGCCCTAGTTCTTGAGGTCTATTCCTGGAACTCTTTACCTAGAGTACCCCTGTAAAAGTTCTCCTATCCTGGAAATTTTTACCAAAATTTCCATTAACCTGGAAAACTTTTTTTCTTTTTATTTCCTTTTGGATGGCTACCTGACTTTCTGAAATCAATATTTCAAACACAGATATAATACACAAGAAGAAGAAGAACAACCCACTGGAGCAGCTATTCATTCTGGGGACCAATTTTTACCTTGCAAACAATTGACAATTCAATGTTACATACAAATGTATGACTTTATTCTGGTTTAACCAAAATGTTTTAAATCTACAATTGCCAATACCCACTTAAAACTATTACTTTACCATAAAGATACAGACGACGCTGAACAAAGATATTCCCAGACTTTCAGAAGGGGAGGGGGAAGGGGGACAAGAACACACATATCTGGTTAAGCTATGTAACAGGATCTCTCCAAGACAAGATCAGGCAGCTGTGGGAGGACCAATCAGGATGAGGCCAATGCTAGAAACTGAGTCTTGTAGTACCACAAGTTCAGCTATGCACAGCAAGATTCACTATTAACCCTTAATGTGAGGATTATTAGCAGTTCTGGTCTTATAACACCATACTGAAGAGGACCATTCTACTGACTCAGATATGTTTCATATCATACATTAACAGAAGCATATATCTATATACACCATTACCTTGCACATCACAATGTAGACACTTACAGAGACAAACAGCTATTCCCCTCATATTCCAATCATACACTTGGTATATACAAACAGCTATTCCCCTCATATTCCAATCATACACTTGGTATACATAAAGCACACACATATAACACGTACAGCATCCCAGACAAATTCACGGAGATTCTCTGCTGCCCAAAAGAAACTTACCCAACAGAGAGAGACAGAGAGAGAGAGAGATTAGCAAGGCAATGGCTTACCCACCGGTTTTTCTCTCCCTTTCTCCAAAGGGAAATTCCACGCTAGTTTCGGATCAGGCGGGTTTTGATGAGATCTCGCTGGGGCCTCCAACTGTGAGATTAATCTCTCTTGAGTTCCTTTTCTCCATAACAGAATTTGTCTAGAATTCATTCATATTCACAAAAATGACCGATCGGGAGAGATTGCACATACAATGGTTTGATGTACAGAAATCTAAAATGGCTGTGAATGGAGCCTTTATTTATAGGTTCATGCTTTCACTTAACACATATTAACCAATCAGATAATGCCAAGTACATATAGGTATACACCCAAATATACTTCCATATAAGGTAATGACTTTCTTCCTAATATATATGAATCCTGGTACTCATCAGTTTGGAATGCCAGATGATGTCATCTTTACCCTATCTTAGATGATAGGCAATACATTTATTTAAGAGAATATTAAAAACATATCTAATACTGTACATATCTCAAACAATATAATGCAGTCCTTTTTAACCCCTTCCCGACATATATATACGGCGCTGTCGGGAGGTGCTTCCCGCAAAGCGTCGTATATGTACGGCGCAGTGATGGTGCGGGCTCAGGAGCAGAGCCGGCACCATCACCGCGGGGTGACAGCTGTATTATACAGCTGGCACCCTCCTGTAACTGCCAGGACCGGAGCTATTCTCCGATCCAGCAGATTAACCCCTCAGATGCTGCGCTCAATAGAGCGCAGCATCTGATAGGTTTTCACCCGATCGGCAACCCAGTGATGCAATCGCTGGGTTGCTGTGGCAATCGGACGCCAGAAAATGGCGTCCGAGTCTGCCTTGTACGGGAGCTGATGAGGACCCGCCTGCGGCGTGTCCTCATAGGCTTGCTGTCAGTGAATAACTGACAGCGCTAATACACTGCACTTCGTATGTAGTGCAGTGTATTAGAGTAGCGATCGGGGCATCAGGCCCTCATGTCCCCTAAGAAACCTATAAAGAAAGGAGGTCAAGTACGCTCAAAATATTAAATGATAGAAAAACTTCTTTATTGACGAAAACACAGAAAAACAAGACAATTAAAACATGAGTCATACAGTGTAAAGTTGGCGTCAGCCCATGTGGTGTACATATATTAATGATAGAACATAATGTAAAGAATCAATAGCAATAATCCGGGATTAAATACTGTTGTTGAAAAAACAGTCTTAAATGCATGTGGCTATATGTAACAACACATAAATGAATGGTATAGGAAGCAAGTTTTCGATTTTAAGTTGAAACCACCATTGCCTGGTATGTAGGAGTTATGAACAGTGTAAGTAAAGATGTGGTGAAAGTAACCATGAATGGAGTAATTCACATCTAAGATACACCATACATTGGTGCTGAAACATGTAAACTGTAAATATGATTGGTAGCACACAGTAGTATAATGAGGCAAATACAGGTGAAAAATGGATACTCTAGATCCTAGTACCAAACAAATATAGCCAGACACAAGAACAGGAGTGTAGTATTACGTACCCGGATTCATATGACCAACATGGGGGAGACGCCAGTCCCGACGCGCGTTTCGGCTGATGCCTTCGTCCGGGGGTGGCGTCTTCCCGGCGGGACCCTCCCTTAAATACAAGTATTATTAGGCCGTAATTGGTGTCAGTGTGGGTGATATCAGAGGTCCTCGGCGACAGGCCGGGGGTAGCAAGATGGCTACTCCCCTCTTCCGGTACCGCGTCATCCAGGCGGAAGTGCGCGGACGCTGTCTGACAGCGCCGCCCACGTCCAACCAGGATTGGAGACTTGGCCGAGAGTGAGTGAGCCACTCCCCCACCCCCCGCCAGCGCACACCTCTGCCACCCAAATACTACTCAGAGGGGAGATGTAAACTAGAAGTGCTGATAGCATTAACGATAGGGATATGTAAGTACATTTAAAAGACTTGGAAACGTTAGTTGTTGCTAATGGATGCAGATATGACCTATATGCAGGTAAGTAGACAAGAAGCAAAAGAAGAAAAAGGGGAGACAAAGGCACAAAGGAAAGAAAAACAACAAAGAAAAAAAAGGAGAAAGATGTGAAAAGAAGAAAAGAGGCACAAATATATGCAATGTGACATGAAAGACGGTCCATGATAACTCAAAAATGTAAAATTTAAATAAAGAAGGGGACCGAAGAAAAAGTGAATAAATAAATAAATAAATAAATGAGGGTGTGAGAAAATGTGTTGAAAAAATGAAAAAAAAGTGTTATATATGTATATACATATATAAGCAATATACAATATGTTATACAGCTATATACATAAGTGAGGCAATAAATTCATAACAGTGTAAATAGTGAGTGAATGAATATGTTGGTGAAAATATAAGGGACATGTTGAATATTATATGTGAACAAAATAAAGAAAATATGAAGTTGTTACATATGTGTATGTAAAGAATAAATATATATATACACAATACATTATACAGTTATATAAATAAATAAATAAAATAAGAAAATAATGTATACACAGATTTTATATCAATGCAGGTGCATGTTCACCAATACTCATGTATATATAAATCATAAATAGAAAAAAATAATAAAAATATGAATATACATATATACATACACATATAAATACAAAATATACAGGCAGGACACAAAGATCTATATATTAAACATCACAAAGAAATATAATATACTAATAAAATATATACTGTGTGTACATATAAATGCATAGGGAAAGAGATATCCGTGAATATGAATATATGACTAATAAATAAATATATACATACACAGACATACATAGATAAATAAATAAATATATATACAAAGAATACAAAAATACATATTAATTAGTATAAATCGGTACAAAAATATCAAAGCATCTATATATTAGAAAATCATTGTGCATATAATATAGTATGGACCAGTGCGGACTAATATCCGTTATCATACACACATACACATAACACTAAAGAATACATACATACAATACACTACAATATATTAGATCCATTCAATACACACATATATATACATGTGTATACAATAATTTAGTAACACTAAAGACCAATTAAATAACTGCACATATACAATAACCCTCCCCACCCATTAACAAAATAAGTCAAACACGTATATATTAATATCTTCATCTCCAAGAATCCATGACTTCCAGTAACCCCGATGTATACGTCTCCGACAGATAACTGTATTTCTAAATGCCTTCAAAACATGAGAAAAATCCCAAAGGAGGGTAGTTAACAAGGTAATGACTATATATGTATATAAAAATAGCAACTAAAAGAAGCTATGTTAAACAATGTGGTAAAAACATAATTAAAAACTAGACCCGCAGAGAGTCAGTGGTTCAGAGAAATGGAGCGAAATTAAGAGATTCATTAAGACCCAGAGGCTGCATTGACCCAAGGGTCTTACGTTTGCACCTTGTAATCGCTTTGATGCTTTCTCTGCAGTAAAAGATCTCAATATGTTCGGTCGATCACTTATACACAAAAAATGGTTCCATAAATCCAATCACGCAGACCTCTCTCCTCCAGAAAGTTAGTGGCATCAGCATTGATGACGATATGCTACTAGTTACGATTGATGTGGAATCTCTCTATACTAGTATTAGGCATGCTGATGGCATCAGGGCCACAAAATTCTTTTTGTCTACGACCAATCTGGAAAAACCTATGTGTGACTTCCTTGTTGAGTTGCTTGAATACACATTGACGCACAACTTTTTTACCTTCAATGGTAACTTTTACTTACAGCTCCAGGGAACGGCGATGGGGGCAGCCTGCGCGCCCTCATATGCCAATTTGTTTCTTGGACTGTGGGAAAGGGACCTTTTTACAGATGGCCGGGATGATTCAATGGACCGGGTCCTGTTTTGGGCACGGTACATTGATGACATCTTGGTCATCTGGAAGGGCACCCACTCTGAATTAGACAAATTCATGCTGGATCTTAACAACAATCAGATCAATCTTAAATTTACATATAAATCAAGCAGCCAGCACATTGATTTTTTGGACATCCAATTAACCAAGGATTTGGATGGTTTTTTGCAGAGCGACGTATTTCGAAAAGAGACTTCCGTTAATTCTCTACTGCACTTTTCATCCTCTCATCCACCACAGACCCTACAGGCAATCCCTATTGGGCAATTTTTGAGGATAAGGAGGATATGTTCCTCTGATATCATATTCGAGGAACAAGCTAAGGATCTAAAAAACCGCTTCATTGAACGAGGCTACAGCATGCGGTCCATTAAGAAAGCATACCATAGAGCCAAACATGCCAATAGAGATGATCTCCTATTCACCAAAAGGAAAAAAGATGCAGAGACTAAGGTGAGGTTTATAACCAACTATCACTCGAGGTGGCCACAAATGAAGGAAATTGTTAAAAGGTTTTGGCCAATCCTGCTCACGGACCCAATACTTACTAATTATGTGACTAGGTATCCCAGTATAACAGCAAGACGTGGGAAAAATTTAAAAGATCACCTAGTGAGGAGTCATTATGACCCGATTATGAGAAAATATCCCTTTGGGACAAAAGGAGCTAAATGGGGATGTTCCCCTTGTGGGCATTGTGTGGCATGTCCTAACGTAGAGAGTACAACAACTTTCCCTAATGTTACAGGCACAAAAACGTATACTATAACGCATGCGATAACTTGCACTACTAAAGCAGTAGTATATTATGCAACGTGCCCATGCCCTAAAGTGTATGTCGGTCTTACCTCAAGGGAACTAAAAGTGCGGGTGAGAGAGCACATGTCTGACATCAGACGAGCAGCAAGTGAGGAAGTCGTGGAAACTCTAAAACCTATACCGCGCCATTTTAAAACATACCACTCCTGTGATCCAACAAAGCTAAAGGTGAGAGGCATTGATCACATTGTTGCAAGCATGAGAGGGGGGAATATCAAACAAAAATTGGCACAATGCGAAGCACGCTGGATTTGGACCCTTGGGTCAATGCAGCCTCTGGGTCTTAATGAATCTCTTAATTTCGCTCCATTTCTCTGAACCACTGACTCTCTGCGGGTCTAGTTTTTAATTATGTTTTTACCACATTGTTTAACATAGCTTCTTTTAGTTGCTATTTTTATATACATATATAGTCATTACCTTGTTAACTACCCTCCTTTGGGATTTTTCTCATGTTTTGAAGGCATTTAGAAATACAGTTATCTGTCGGAGACGTATACATCGGGGTTACTGGAAGTCATGGATTCTTGGAGATGAAGATATTAATATATACGTGTTTGACTTATTTTGTTAATGGGTGGGGAGGGTTATTGTATATGTGCAGTTTTTTAATTGGTCTTTAGTGTTACTAAATTATTGTATACACATGTATATATATGTGTGTATTGAATGGATCTAATATATTGTAGTGTATTGAATGTATGTATTCTTTAGTGTTATGTGTATGTGTGTATGATAACGGATATTAGTCCGCACTGGTCCATACTATATTATATGCACAATGATTTTCTAATATATAGATGCTTTGATATTTTTGTACCGATTTATACTAATTAATATGTATTTTTGTATTCTTTGTATATATATTTATTTATCTATGTATGTCTGTGTATGTATATATTTATTTATTAGTCATATATTCATATTCACGGATATCTCTTTCCCTATGCATTTATATGTACACACAGTATATATTTTATTAGTATATTATATTTCTTTGTGATGTTTAATATATAGATCTTTGTGTCCTGCCTGTATATTTTGTATTTATATGTGTATGTATATATGTATATTCATATTTTTATTATTTTTTTCTATTTATGATTTATATATACATGAGTATTGGTGAACATGCACCTGCATTGATATAAAATCTGTGTATACATTATATTCTTATTTTATTTATTTATTTATATAACTGTATAATGTATTGTGTATATATATATTTATTCTTTACATACACATATGTAACAACTTCATATTTTCTTTATTTTGTTCACATATAATATTCAACATGTCCCTTATATTTTCACCAACATATTCATTCACTCACTATTTACACTGTTATGAATTTATTGCCTCACTTATGTATATAGCTGTATAACATATAGTATATTGCTTATATATATACATATATAACACTTTTTTCATTTTTCAACACATTTTCTCACACCCTCATTTATTTATTTATTTATTTATTCACTTTTTCTTCGGTCCCCTTCTTTATTTAAATTTTACATTTTTGAGTTATCATGGACCGTCTTTCATGTCACATTGCATATATTTGTGCCTCTTTTCTTCTTTTCACATCTTTCTCCTTTTTTTTCTTTGTTGTTTTTCTTTCCTTTGTGCCTTTGTCTCCGCTTTTTCTTCTTTTGCTTCTTGTCTACTTACCTGCATATAGGTCATATCTGCATCCATTAGCAACAACTAACGTTTCCAAGTCTTTTAAATGTACTTACATATCCCTATCGTTAATGCTATCAGCACTTCTAGTTTACATCTCCCCTCTGAGTAGTATTTGGGTGGCAGAGGTGTGCGCTGGCGGGGGGTGGGGGAGTGGCTCACTCACTCTCGGCCAAGTCTCCAATCCTGGTTGGACGTGGGCGGCGCTGTCAGACAGCGTCCGCGCACTTCCGCCTGGATGACGCGGTACCGGAAGTGGGGAGTAGCCATCTTGCTACCCCCGGCCTGTCGCCGAGGACCTCTGATATCACCCACACTGACACCAATTACGGCCTAATTATACTTGTATTTAAGGGAGGGTCCCGCCGGGAAGACGCCACCCCCGGACGAAGGCATCAGCCGAAACGCGCGTCGGGACTGGCGTCTTCCCCATGTTGGTCATATGAATCCGGGTACGTAATACTACACTCCTGTTCTTGTGTCTGGCTATATTTGTTTGGTACTAGGATCTAGAGTATCCATTTTTCACCTGTATTTGCCTCATTATACTACTGTGTGCTACCAATCATATTTACAGTTTACATGTTTCAGCACCAATGTATGGTGTATCTTAGATGTGAATTACTCCATTCATGGTTACTTTCACCACATCTTTACTTACACTGTTCATAACTCCTACATACCAGGCAATGGTGGTTTCAACTTAAAATCGAAAACTTGCTTCCTATACCATTCATTTATGTGTTGTTACATATAGCCACATGCATTTAAGACTGTTTTTTCAACAACAGTATTTAATCCCGGATTATTGCTATTGATTCTTTACATTATGTTCTATCATTAATATATGTATACCACATGGGCTGACGCCAACTTTACACTGTATGACTCATGTTTTAATTGTCTTGTTTTTCTGTGTTTTCGTCAATAAAGAAGTTTTTCTATCATTTAATATTTTGAGCGTACTTGACCTCCTTTCTTTATAGGTTTCTTAGTAATGCTATGGTCAGAGTACCAGGTCATATTGGGTTATATGTGTGTTCTCCTCATTTTATAGTTACAGCTATTTTGTGTTTCGTTCATGCTTATAGACACATAGAGACATATATTTTTGGAGTTCGCAATAAAACTGCTCGTGTACATGTTGGTTATCTATCCTCATGTCCCCTAGTGGGACAAGTAAAAAAAGTAAAAAAAAGTTAATAAAAATGTGGTAAAACAATAAAAACACACAAGTTTCAAATAAAAATAAAGCTAAACTGACTTTTTTCCCATAGTAAGTCTTTTATTATGGGAAAAAACGTAAAAATAAAAAAAACTATACATAATTGGTATCGCCGCGTCCGTAACGACCCAAACTACAAAACTATTATGTAATTTATCCCGCACGGTGAACGCGGTAAAAAAAAAACATGAAAAACAGCGCCAGAATCTTTGTTTTTAGGTCACATCTCCTTCCAAAAAATGCTATAAAAAGTGATCAAAAAGTCACATTTACTCCAAAATAGTACTAATAAAAACGACAATCCGTCCCGCAAAAAAAAATCCCTGACACCGTTTCGTGCACGCAAAAATAAAAAAGTTATGGGTCTTAGAATATGGCGAGACAGAAAACAAATGATTTTATAAAAAAAGTGATTTTATTGTGCAAAAGTCGCAATACATAAAAAAAACGATACATAATTGGTATCGCCGCATACGTAACGACCCAAACTACAAAACAATTATGTAATTTATCCCGCACGGTGAACGCCGTAAAAAAAAACCATGAAAAACAACGCCAGAATCTTTGTTTTTAGGTCACATCTCCTTCCAAAAAATGCTATAAAAAGTAATCAAAAAGTCACATTTACTCCAAAATAGTACTAATAAAAAACGACAACCCGTCCCGCAAAAAATAATCCCTGACACCGCTTTGTGAACGCAAAAATAATAAAGTTATGGGTCTTAGAATGTCGACACAGAAAACAAATGATTTTATAAAAAAATTGATTTTATTGTGCAAAAGCTGCAATACATAAAAAAAACTATATAAATTTGGTATCGCCGTAATCGTATCGACCCGCAGAATAAAGCTAACATGTAATTTAGGGCACACTGTGGATGCCGATAAAAAAACCAATAAAAAACTATTCCAGAATTGCTTGTTTTTGGTAATTTCCTTTACCAAAAAATGAAATAAAAAGTGATCAAAAAGTCGTATGTGTTCCAAAATGGTACCAATAAAATCTACAGCCCGTCTCGCAAAAAACAAGCCTGCACACCGCTCAATCAACTGAAAAACAAAAAAGTTATGGCACTAGTAATGCGGTGATGAAAAAACATCTCAATGCGCAGGCCGGAGGGGAACATTCCTTCAGTTTCAGGGCCCTAGTATTTAGGAACTAGGAAAGGGAAGGGACATCGCACATCCGCTGGAAGCGAGGGCGCCCGTATTATACCAGCGCAAAACTTTCCTAGTAATATTTCCCAAACTACGAAGGAGAAAAAGTCCCCAAAAGGTGCAGAGCGTTACAAAAGGGGGATAAGAAAGAAAACTGTTTATCAGTGTGACGCCGGCCTGTGCATAACGGATCGCTTCACATCGTAACACACATCTATGGATAATTGTATTATTTACCCCATTATTATACCCTCTTATTATGCCCTGATGTTCTCCGCACAGATTAAATATGCCCCCACATTATAAACGGAAATACCAGCAAAACCCCAAACAGAACTATTACCAAGCAAAATCCATGCTCCAAATGGCGGTCTTTCCCTTCTTAGCCCTACAGTGTGCCCAAACAGCAATTTATGGCCACAAGTAAGGCATTACCATACCCGGGAGAACCCGCTTAACAATTTATGGGGTAAGATTCTCTAGGGGCACAACATATTGTGCGGTGAATGGGCAGATCAGTGGAGAAATTGCATTTTTCACTTTGCACCATCCACTGCGTATTAATTTCTGAAAAACACCTGTGGAGTCTAAATTCTCACTACACCCCTTGATAAATGCCTTTAGGGGTGTAGTTTCTAAAACGGGGTCACTTTTGTTTGGTACATCAGTGGTTTTGCAAATGCAACATGGCGTCCGCAAACCATTCCAGCAAAATCTACGCTCCAAAAGATAAATACCGCCTCTTTTCTTCTGAATGCTCCCATATACGTAAACAGCTGATTATAACCACATATGGGGCATTACTGTACTCGGGAGAAATTACTTTACAAATGTTGGGGTGCTTTTTCTACTTTAGTTCTCTTGGAAATGAAAAAAAATTAGCTAAACCTACATTTTATTTGAAAAAATGTAGATTTTCATTTTCATGGCCTAGTTCCAAAAATTTTTGCAAAAAAACTGGCCGGTCAAAATGCTTGCTACACCCCTAGATAAATTCCTCGAGGGGTATAGTTTCCAAAATGGGGTCACTTGTTGGGGGTTTCCACTGTTTTGTCACCTCAGGGGCTTTGCAAATGTGACATGGCCTCCGCAAACCATTCCTGCTAAATTTGAGCTCCAAGAGCCAAATGGCGCACTTTCCATTCTAAGCCCTGCCGTGTGTCCAAACAATCGTTTATTACCACATGTGGGGTATTGTTTTACTCGGGAGAAATTGCTCTACAAATGTTGTGGTGCTTTTTCTACTTTAGTTCTTTTGGAAATGAAAGAAAATTAGCTAAACCTACATTTTATTTGAAAAAATGTAGATTTTCATTTTCATGGCCTAGTTCCAAAAATTTTTGCAAAAAAACTGGCCGGTCAAAATGCTTGCTACACCCCTAGATAAATTCCTCGAGGGGTGTAGTTTCCAAAATGGGGTCACTTTTGGGGGGTTTCCACTGTTTTAGTTCCACTAGACCTGTTCAAAGCGGATATGGTGCCTAAAATATATTCTAATAAAAAGGGGGCCCAAAATCCACCAGGTGCTCCTTTGCTTCTGAGGCCGGTGTTTCAGTCCAGTAGCACACTAGGGTGATATGTGGGATATTTCCTAAAACTGCAGAACCTGGGAAATAAATATTGAGTTGCATTTCTTGGGTAAAACATTCTGTGGTACAAACAAAATGGATTCAAAATGAATTTCTGGAAAAAAATAATGAACTTTGTAAATTTCACCTCTAATTTGCCTTAATTCCTGCGCAATGTCTAAAGGGTTAAGAAACTTTCTAAATGCTGTTTTGAATACTTTGATGGGTGCAGTTTTTAAAATGGGGTGACTTATTGGGGGTTTCTAATATCTAAGGACCTCAAAGCCACTTCACAACTGAACTGGCCCCTGTAAAAATAGCATTTTGAAATTTTCTTGAAAATGTGAGAAATTGCTGCTAAAGTTCTAAGCCTTGTAACGTCCTAGAAAAATAAAATGATGATCAAAATACGATGCCAATATAAAGTAGACATATGGGGTATGTTAGTTAGCAACATTTTTGTGTGGTATAACTGCCTGTCTTACAAGCAGATATATTTAAATTGAGAAAAATGCTAATTTTTGCAATTTTTCGCTAAATTTTGGTGTTTTTCACAATTAAATACTGAATGTATCGGGCAAATTTTGCCAGTAACATAAAGTCCAATGTGTCACGAGAAAACAATCTCAGAATCGCTTGGATAGGTAAAAGCATTACAGAGTTATTACCACATAAAGTGAAACATGTCAGATTTGAAAAATGAGGCTCTGTCAGGAAGGTCAAAAGTGGCCAAAGAGGGAAGGGGTTAATATTAATACTATATAAATCTAACAGTTGTTAGATTTATTACTCTGACAGTTTATATGAAGGTATTCTTCTCTAGAAGCATTATTTTCAGAGATTATCTCTATACAGACAAGAGTTTGACGAAGCCTGTACCGCCCCATACTATGAAACCATACAGGCTCCCTGCACAGGGCTCTTTCATGTGCATGAGCCCTAATACTTGTACTATTGCACAACTAATAAGACATCTAAAGTATATATACCTAGAAAATAACATACTGTAAGAGTTGGAATTCCTTTATTCCACGAACACACCCATATTTCTCCAACTAATATTAACAAATGCCAACTGAAACCAAAATTATAGATGCAAAAAAGACTGGCCACGCAAAAATGCCTCCCAGTCTACTTCCTCTTCCTTTTGGCAAATAAGCTGCAGCACATATATTTTTATCTAATCCTAATAGTTAATTGTTTGCCCTCTATTATCCCTCCTTCCATTCACTTGTTTTAACATTAACATCCCAAACAATTCATGTACTTATACTGTGCAGGTTATGCTAGCTTTAGGGTGGTCTTACACGGCCCGATGTGGGCCGTGTAAACGAGCGCTGATCAGCGCTTGTTTGCTACTTTTACAAGGAGCTAGTATAGGGATGAGTGATCGTTACTATGAACACTCATCCCCATACATTTCTATCATGTCAGCAGCATGTATCCCTGTTTACACAGGGAGATGTGCTGCCGACAACGATAATATTTTCTGCAATTAAAATGATGCAATCAGCCGATCACAGGGAAATTATGGGGAACGAGCATTCTGTGAACGCTAATTTGCCCGATAATTGGCCAGTATAAAAGGGCCCTTAGAAACACACTAATCACTCTTCATTTCCATTTATTAAAGTTTGTTTCTTCTGTCCGTAAAGACCCTGAACCTGCAGATGGTGTTAAAAGGAATCAGCGGAATTGTGAATTTCAGAATACTATCAACCTATTCCTATGTTTGATTTAACCCCTTAAGAAACCAGTCATTTTTGAATGCAAAGCCCAGACACATTTTTTATTTTTTTAATCACGGCATTCTGAATTGCATATTTTATTTTTGCATATATGCAGCTAAATGAGGCATTGTTTTTGTAGGACAAGCCGTACTTTCTATTCTTACCATTTTGGGGAACATATATACATTAGCATTTCATTTTTACTATTTTATTTTTGGGTACAAGCAAAAAGAAAAAAAATGTGTATTTACAGTACAGGTTGCATGGTCATAGGAATAGCAAATATGTGGTATTTTATGTTTTATGTATTTTATTCCATACAATTTATTTCTAATTTTGAAAAATGTGTTTTGAGTCTTTTTTGATTATTTTTTTCCAAAACGTTATTTATTTTATATAATTTTTTTGGGTCTTATATAGGTTTATATTTGATTCAACCACATGATATACCATAAATGTCTGGAGTTCAGGGTTCCCAGAAACAGCTCAACAAAAGTGTGCGGCTAATTCCCCATTTTTATCCACATGATATTGGCGGGCTGCAACCACCTAACCAGGTGAGACAGGAGTCCAGGACCTCAGTTTTCCTAATAGGTGTGTGTCAGAGCTGATGCTGGCCAGGCGATTAAACCACCGGGACTGGCAATCACCATTACAAGGGGGGTCCTTCCTTTGTACAATGCGGTAATCATGTTTGATTGCAGAACTGAAAAGGATAACTGCTGGGATTAGAGCTTTCTCCAATCCCGGAAGTTGCAGTAGGAGCATAGGTGTGTATTACAGCCATGCTCCGCCCATTGATTGCAGGTACCCTGGCCATACCAGCAAGATCAGTATTACAAAAATGTACGTTATTCCGTGGCTACTAGCTGCCCGTGATGTATATTTTCATCATAGGTCGCAAAGGGGTTAAATTAAGTCATATAAAAAAATAGACATAGTTTAATGTTTACAGTTTAAAAAGAGGAAGAAGTCTGATTTCAGGTAGCGGATATGTGATATACAAGTGATTTTGTTTTAACTGTGGAATTACCCTAAATAATGAGTTTAAAAAACTGGAAGTAATAGAAACACAATCGTGTTGTTCTGTAAGACTGGGAAGTTAATATATTTTTCCTTGTACAGTATGCAGTAAGCTCCTAAGCTCAGAACAGATTGTTGGAGGTTTAAAAAAAAATGATGGCATCTAGAGAATTAATTAGATATAGGTTATGTGTGCTGAAGTGTTTATGCAGAAAACAATATACCAAAATGTGCGGGTTCCATACGTATTATACTATTTCCTATGTATGTGCCTCCCTCTAATTTCGGTATCGCTGCTATGGTTTGGTTTTCGGTTTCCTTTTTATTGCTTGTAGGTACTAACAGATCATCATACACCTCAAGGATTGTAAATATGGCGCTGAATGCAAGAAAAAAAAAAAGCACAGACAACCAGGGGCGTAATTAGGAAAGACTGTGCCCCATAGCAAACATTTGACTGGGCCCCCCCTCCCCCACAACAAACACCCCCCCACATCTTCCACACCCCCCCCCGACAATGAAAATTTATCAGTTTTGTGTGCAATGTAAAAATACAGCTAGACCGCTAGTGTACTCTTATTAAGCTTTAGTTACAGGGTTATAAAAATTGTAACAAACAGTTTAGCACTGATATTATAACATCTGTTATCACATTATTATGTTCTTTCATAGCCGTAATAGCTGAAAGAAACCGACCCAAAACTTAAAGCACCGGGACACACCCCTGTAGATAGTGCCACACAACCCCCCTTGTAGATAGTGCCACATAGCCCAAGGAGCCCCCACTTGCAGATAGTGCCACCTCAACAAAAATTTAAAAAACGTATGCTCAGCCCTGTTCCCACGACAAATGGAGCATCAGCTCCTCAGCAGCTTGAGACACGACCCTTGCATAGGCTGGCTTAATGATCACATCATCACGCTGGCCTGCACAGGGATCCTGTCCCTTTGCCTTATAGGCTGTGGGCCTAACAGGTCCTGTAGTCTAGTATCTCCCTGCTGTGCAATAGTGTTCAATTGCATCCTCGTCCTAAGGACGCAGATACAATTAAACATGGCAGTCGCCAGTGGCCCCTGCTGCCCGGTGCTAGCGACGCCAACGGGAATGAGCAGGCCCATGCCACGCAGCCCAGCACATAATGTTAGGTGTCGGGCCAGGTGGCACGGGCCCCCTCATGTTGCTAGCCCCTTAGCAGCCGCTATGGCTGCTACAGCAGTAGTTAAGCCACTGGGTACCTCCAATGTTGCTGGTGTTCTCGTCCCCCACTAGAAGTTTATACCGGACAACGGAAGATTCATCTGGCAGATAGGGCAGTACTGTTGACAAGGCAACTGTATGACGCACTAAATCTTATCTACAATATTGAACGGCATATGGTTGCAGCAATACTTCCGGAACTACAAAAAAAAATTACATTTAAAGAATGCCAGGAACATAGCAACATTGGAGGTACCCTTTAATCTTTTCTGGGCTGGGGAATATATATACAATAACATAAAAAATAAAGTACATTTATATATAGACATATGTATATATATACATTTCTCATTACAATTGCAGTATCATACATATACAAATAACAAATATACACACTCGTATATTCACACACACACATTAAATATATATATATATATATATATATATATATATATATATACATACATACATATGTATACACACAAATACATGTCCACTTATACAGACTCATATATGACCTAACCTTTTATGAAAGATCTGTCATTTAGGCAGTCCAGGTTCGCAGATGGGATCTTTTTACACTTTCCCCACCCCAGGACACCCGTGAAAATGGTCAGGAGCATAGATTAAAAAAAAGCAGCTGATAACCAGCTGCAGAAATCACGGAGGAGAGACAGCACAGAAAATACAAAGTTTCCTCTTGCCCTAACGTGCTGCTTATCTCTTAAGTCTGCTGTGACTCGTCAGCCTGCCTCCTCCTTCTCCGACCCGACCGCTGGAGGAAGCTTCGGCTGTTGCTGTACACAGTGCAGAGAGGGGAGGAGATCGTTCAAAGACTACGGAGGAATGCTGCACATCCTCTATTCACTTGTATTTACCTGAAAGTCAGTGGCTTCCAGCTCCCTTCCAACTCCACGCCTCTGCTGCATACAACGTCAAGATGCTGACGTCAGGACATAGTGTGCCAGGCGGCCCGGGCCCCTCTGACACTACAGGCCCAGCTGCTACTGCGGTAGTTATGCCCCTGCAGACAACTAATGGACTGGCGCTAACAGACTTTTTCCTGAGCAGTGCATATCAACTTTGTTCTTTGTTGCGACTCTTGTTGGGGGAGGGGGATGTTATAATTATATTGGTATTGTAAAGGTATAAAGTTACATAAAAATAGATATTTCTTGTCCCTATACATTTCTTTTCTAGTCTGGAATGTTTTTAACTCTGTAGCTGCATGATTCTTTGTTCAGTTATCTCATGCTTTTTATGTCTGACTGAGAAGGATCTTAATGTCAGACTGTGTACCATATAGTCTCAGCGTATTGTTTTTTTTTCTCGTTTTTTCTATATAACTGTTTTTATTAAAGATTTTCATAAATTGTCAATTCTTCAAAACAAAAAGGTGGGGGGTGGAGCGAGGGTTGTAAATCAGGAAATCAGGTCATACAATTATACAGGCTTGACAGATACAGACGGTTACAGTGCAAAATACAGACCGCAACAATACAATGGACATATCTGCAAGAGAAGTAGTTTCAAACCATGTTGGTATAACATCATTAAGATTTATGCAAGATATCATTTTAATCAAAAGCAACTTCAGTGACAGAAGACCAAGATCAGCAATTAGTCAAGCATTTGGGGGGGGGGGGGGTGAGGTATTTAGGATCAAGATGAGGACATGCGAGCCATAAGGTACTGAGCAAATTTTGCTCAAATGAGTGAAGAGAAAATACGTTTTATTATTTGGGTGTTATCAGCACACCCAAAATGATTCACATAATTGGTGAGACTCCTGTGGTTGCTTGTTCAAGATACCATGTGGTATATTGAAAGCATGTGCAGAGTTTTTGTTTTATGTGTGGCGGCAGTATATCAATGAATGGTTCCCACAAGGTAAATCATTTTTTAACTTTAAGTTGTTTATGTAAGGTGGCTTCCACCAAGTCCATCCTGAAGACATGGAAAAGTTTTTGTAGGAACAGTTTTGAGAATGGGGGATGTGGCGAGAGCCATTCCTGTAAAATAGCCTTATGTGCCACGGGGGTGCACGGAGGAGCGCTAGGATCTAACATACCAAAAACGGTCCAGGTGGATGACAATCGGACAAAGTTAACCAAATGTGTGACAGAAAAGATTTCAACACGTTTCCAGAACCGTTGTATACAAGGATAACTCCAGAAACAATGGTAAATATCTGCATTTAGGGTTGCACATTTTGGGCACGCTGAGGAGCGAAGTCTACCCATAAGGTAGTTCCTCATTGGCGATATATAGGCTCTATGGGTAATTCTGAGTGCCATATCCCAGTAGGATGCAGATGGAAGAAATTTTGAGGCTAAATAGAGACTATCCATAATGTCCTTGATGGTTAGGTCTGGAAAGTGTTGCAACCAAGGGTGTGCCCCAGTTAGAGAATTGGTATAGTCAATATGTGACCTTCGAAAATTATAACACAGTTATGTTTTCCCACATATGTTTTTTAATTTGATAATTAAGTTGGTTAGAAGATCTTGGGGGGAGTAACTAGAAGCCTCACGTAACTAGAAGCCTGCAGGAAAGGGAATAAGGATTGGGAGGAGAAGTGAAATTTGTCCTGGAAGTCTGAAAATGTCAATGGGCGTGAAGCATTCGCCGACATGAGATTGAATAGACACCTCACCATACCTCTCCCACTGACCAAATATTATTGCATGATGTCCATTTTGGAAATCAGGATTGCCCAGTAGTGGCAACAGCAATGAGACATGTGGGTGTAGGTTGGCTTGTTTACGTATGGTGTGCCATGCCTTAATGGTAGTGGAGAGGAGGGGCTTGAGGCGCACCTCCTCTAGTAACATTTCAATGGGAGCATGTAGGATGTATAAAAGATAGCAGGGTTCGGCAAATTGGTCTTCAAGGGAGGTGTCCGAGTAATGTGACGTGTTGTGGGCCCAGTCCGCTAGTATTCTAAGGAGGGCCGCTAGGTTGTAGTTGAGTATGTTTGGAAAGTTGAGACCTCCGTGGAATTTGGTCTGTTGCAAGGCTCGCATGGCTATTTTGGGGCGGGCATTGTTCCAAATAAAATTTCTATACAAGGCATTAAGAATCCTCTCGTCCCTGGGTTTAAGGTAGATTGGTAGGGACTGTAATAAGTATAGCATTTTGGGGAAAGCTACCGATTTCATAAGATTGACTCTACCTGAAAACGAAAGAATAGAGGACTGCCAAGTATGTATCATTTGTTTTAATTGAGCAATAAGCGTATTTATGTTTTCTTTATACATTTTACATGGGTTTTTCGTGATAGTAGTCCCTAAATGGGTGATGTGGCTTTGTGCCCATTTGAGTTCTAGTCCAGTGGCCCAGGAGAGAGGGGAGGGACCTCTAAGGAGCAGGGCTTCTGATTTATCTAGGTTAATGGTGAAACCCGATTGATGTGAGAAATTATCTTATTATGAACTATTAATACTCCATATATTTTTGTACTTGGTCTGTGATTTTATAGTTACATTTTTATACATTTTTGTACGTTTTATATGTCATTCACTTTTGTAATCATTGTACCCACCTGATTAGAGTGGGTGTTTCTCATTGTTGGCTGTTATTTCAGCCACACACTCTCATTCCCTCCCCTATCTATGAGTATTGGCTCATGTGAGCTGGAAACGCGTCAGAGGGGATGGACGTTTTATGTATTTTGTCCACTTTAAGCTGTTCAGCCTTCTGCTGGCTATTTAAATAAATAAAGAAGATTTATTTTTCAAATTCCACAAAAAGTGCTGATCTTTTCCTCCTGAATATAAAATCAAGCACACAACCAATCTCCTTGGACAACTATTACTAGTAGTGTGGGTCATACTGCTAGAGCTCAGGGACTATAAATGTGGCACTGTCCTAAAATGCTAACTTTACAAGTTAGTTCGTAAAATTTCTGATCTGCTAGATTTGTCCTGGTCAATTATAAGTGCTATTATTGTGAAGTGGAACCATCTAGGAGTAACAACAGCACAGCCACGAAAATGGTAGACCACGCAAACTCACAACAGGGCCGCCGTGACGTGTAAAATAATTGCCTATCCTCTGTTGCTTCACTCACTACAGAGTTCCGAAATGCCTTTGGAAGTGACATCAAAACAAGAACTGTGCGTCGGGAGTACATGAAATGGGATTCCATAGTCGGGCAGCTGTAGACAAGCCTAAGAACACCAAGTGCAATTTCAAATGTCGACTGGAGCAGTGTAAGGGTATGTGCACACACACTAATTATGTCCGTAATTGACGGACATATTTCGGCCGCAAATACCGGACCGAACACAGTGCAGGGAGCCGGGCTCCTAGCATCATACTTATGTACGATGCTAGGAGTCCCTGCCTCGCTGCAGGACAACTGTCCTGTACTGAAAACATGATTACAGTACGGGACAGTTGTCCTGCAGCGAGGCAGGGACTCCTAGCATCGTACATAAGTATGATGCTAGGAGCCCGGCTCCCTGCACTGTGTTCGGTCCGGGACTTGCGGCCGAAATACGTCCGTCAATTATGGACGTAATTAGTGTGTGTGCACATACCCTTAAGCATGCCGACACTGTACCATGGAGCAGTGTAAACGTGTTCTCTGGAGTGAGTGGAGTGTATAGAGTGGAGAACTCTATACAGGGGCCTAGCTATAAAGAGTGAAGAGCTTGCGGTCGTACCTGGGCCCTGGAGTCTAAGGGGCCCAAAAGGTCTCTGACCTATATGAGACCAGTACTATAAATGACAAGTCATAATTGGGAGGCCCTGTTACAGTTTTTGCTTTGGGGCCCAGAAGTTCAATTTTCGCCTCTGCTGGTATACCTAAACAATCATGTGGGCAAGATACACTTAAATATCCAGTGCTTAACTATTATAGTTCAATCTTTCTGGAAGGACAGGTGGGGCTTTGGCATGAGTCTACAGAAGCCTGGCGTAATTTTCCAGCAAATTAGCAACAAATGAAAAATCTTTTTTCACATGTGCCTTAAAGCTATTCTGCTGAAATATTTATCGACAATGACAGAACTTAAATGCTGCCATATTGTTCCCACGGTACTCGCAAAGAGCGAAATTTATTCCTGTGCATCGCTAACTGACTTTATTGCTCTTTGCCTTCTATATTACTGTAGTTAAATGAAACATTTGTACCGGTGATGTGTTACCTAATTAACCATAAAGAAGAAATGGCAATTGTGTTAATTAAATGATTTCACTGAGGTGTTCAGTTCAATAACGAAAATGCCTTCCAGGTTTTAACCTCTGTTTTGAAGCCTGACAAGGAGACATAGCTTATAAATAACAATGTGAATAAGATATTCCATAAGATATATATATTACAGAATAAGATATATTCCGAAATATACTACTTATCATTATATTATTACATTCATATGTGATTACTAAGTTGCATAGTGACATACTGTATGTGTTTATCTCCTTGTACATTTGAAATGGGACATGCACAACTCATCTGCATTTCCAGTTATACTGACACGATTATTGTATGTAATATATATTAAATACATATAAACTTATATGTATAAGTAACTGATGAGATGGTCATTTATTTAATTTTTGCATGCCATATTTATCAACCCACCTTTTCCTGACACTTGCAACAGAAAAAGGGGATGTGGCATGCAACTCTCATGCTGTGTGACCTATTTACCAAATTATCATCCGCTTTTCTGCCGTACATGTATCCACTGGTGTAAGACAAAGTTTTATCCATTGGTCCGCATTTTAGCATCCACAACATGTCCCCCCACTGTCGGACTCTACACAAATCTTGGCATGCTTCATCACTCTCTGTATACTGCAGTTTTCTCCTCTAGAAGCATTGCTTCCAGAGCTGAATATCTCCATACATAAAGAGTTCGATGGAGCCTGTACAGCAGTGCATGAAGGCTACATGGCTCCGTACTAGCAATGTCAGGCAGGCTCTGTGCACTGACATACAGGCTCCATGCACAGGCCTCTGCCGTGTGCATGAGCTCTAAAGCTGTGACCCACTGATGAACCTGTTTTAATGTATCAATTTACCTAGAGACAAAAATATTTATTTTTATTTGGGAAACTTCGATGTTGGACTAAGGCCTCATGCACACGAACGTATTTTTTTCCTCCCGTAAATACTGGCATATATACGGGTACTTTGTCACACGTATTCGACCCATATTCCACCAGTATTTATGGACCCATGCACGTAAATACGGGCCCGTTGTCACCAGTATTCCACCCGTATTTACGGACCAGTTTTCTCTGCAAAATTGCATTGCACTAATCGGCAGCCCCTTCTCTCTATCAGTGGTGGATAGAGAGAAGGGGCAGCCATTTCGGGCAGAATTTCCGCAGCGGAATGCAGCGATTGTAAGTAAAAGAAGTTCATACGTACCCCGACCGTTGTCTTGGTTATGCATCCCTCTTTTGACATCCAGTCCGACCTCCCTGGATGGGATGACGCAGCAGTCCATGTGACCGCTGCACCCTGTGATTGGCCTGTGACTGCCGATCAGTTAACTCTTTCAGCACCATGGACAGTGACTATCCCCTGATGTCGCCTAGCAACGCTTCCGTAATTACGGGTGCACACACGTAGTCACCCACAATTACTGGAGCCCCATAGACCGTTCCAGCTCACCGTTCCAGCGCCCGACACCTTCGCCTCGCCCGGATCTCCGCGACGGTCCGCGGCAAACAATGGTAGATTAGGAAAGAATTTGATCCAGCGCTGCAGATATGTGATTTAAAAAGGATCTCGGTCCCACTTTTATTTGTATCAAAAAATTTAAATTCGATATCAGGTGCATACAGGCATCAAGGCAGTATTGTGTAGGTATTCAGCGCCTACGCGTTTCAAGCACGACTGGTGCTCTTAATCATGGCATCCATTCACACACTAAGGCCCAGAATTGTGGATTTATATACTGTGTTTTACCAGGTGGAGCTAGGAGGCCAGCTAGATTGAGTAATTGCGAGCAGCTTGTGTGTTTCTAAAACACAGGAAAATTTGACCTTTCTTTTAAATCGTTATAAATATCAGTCTGTATTAAAAACCCAGAATTCTGACTACATGCTCTGTTATTATTGCAAAAAGAAATTATTATGCGAGCAACATTAGCTTGATTACTGTGTTTTCACTTTTGCTGCATTATCTTATTATTTGAAAAAGCCCCGATGTAAGAAAGGGGAAAAAAATAAAAAAATTTAATAGACTGGCTTATTTTGGAACCGCGTGAAAAACCGTGGTTCAATCTATCCACATTGAATAGAAATAGGGCTTAGTGCCTGTGTGTGAATGGGTGCTGAATTAATACCGATGTTACATCTTGTTTCGAAGTTAAACAATTATGTATAAAAACAAACCAATCTAAATTGAAAAGCAAAAACATGAAAGAGAAAAAAACATATAAAAATTGGGCTTACAAATACCAACAATTATTATGCTGGGATCTGAAGATAACTAACATAATAAAATAAATGAATATATCATAGATATTACATCTAAGAATATAAAATGTATTGTATTTTTTATTGCTGTAGTACCTCAGCATAGTAGTCATTGTAAGATAGTGGAAGAAACTCCGTATATGCGTATAAATTAATTTCTATACAGAACATTGTTGTGTCATATTTATGTAGCTATATAAGATAGAATTCAGTAATAAGCGCAATTATATATAGTTTTGTTGCAATTCATATTTTTCTTATAATTGATGTTACTGCCTAGATATTTTTGTGCATATACGTTTATTATTTTGTTATAGTTTGTCATTTAATATTGACATCACTTGATCAATATGAAATGGTTTTTAATGAGTAGCTGTTATTTTTAATTAAACAAGTTATATATATATGAATTTTCATGTTTATATTATATTTATCGTACAGATATGGAGCCGTAATGTAAACTGAGTCTATACTAGATGGAGAGATATGGGAATTGTCAGACCTGCCCTTGGATAAATGTACTTGAGAAATAGCTCGTATCTCATATGCTACAACATATATTGAGTATATTTTCAGTTTGGTTAAACTGTACCCTCTGAATTTAATATAAGAGATTACATTCACTTTTATTCTTTTTTCTAATGGAACATCTGCAGCCAAGCAGGATGGAAGGACTCCTTGTTGTGTGCACCCTCTCCCGTGAAACACTCCCACTTTGTTTGAAAAACGATGATGTACAAATTTCGTCTCGCTATAAGTCATGAGGTATGTATTATTTAAATTAATTTTTTTCTTCTAGTTTATTTTTCCCTTTAAGGAATTTCTTTAACCATTTACTGCCATTAACACAATACTGCCTTGATGCCTGTATGCACCTGATATCGAATTTTAATTTTTTGATACAAATAAAAGTGGGACCGAGATCCTTTTTAAATCACATATCTGCAGCGCTGGATCAAATTCTTTCCTAATCTACCAGTTAAATCATAGTTAGATTCTAGAGCGTCAATAGGACAATTATTAAAATGAAGGTAGAAGCCCCCCCGACATGTTTCGCTACGATGTAGCGTCTTCAGGGGTACCGGGGCCAATGACAGCGAGCGGCGGAGTCGGCCTAATTAAATATTCACTGCAAATAGCTACACAGGTGTCTACAATCAGTCAGTAGCCTATCAACAGAGGAATAGAGGGCCGAGCCTCCTCCTCCGTTGATGGACGGACGATGCCGCAAATCACTGGCTTAGTAGATGCCACCAATGAATGACGCTTAGGCGCACACGCGCAGTAAAGTACTTGGGGGTAACATAAATAATCACTATGCACAGCACTGACGTTGCTGTGATACAAAGAGAGTTACCAATAGGTTTCTAGATAGGCGCACAGGCGCACAAGGGTAAACCAGGGTGATAGAAAAAATAGTAACGAATGTGATCACTGAATGTCCGATTTGACGCGCAGGCGCAGTGAAATAATTACAGGTAATGCAAATAATCACTGTGAACGGCACCATGACGTTGCTATGATACAAAGGAGCTATCGATGAGCTTGTAGACAGGTGCGCAGGCGCACTAAGGTAAATAAAAGTAATAGAGAAAATATAATAGATATTACAAATAAGTATATGATTCCGCGCACAGGCGCAGTAAGATAATTGAGGGTAATTAAGAGTAGTATAGACAGTCACTGTGCCATGACCAGGGAAAACTACCAGTAGATTTATAGAAAAATGCGCAGGCGCATTGGAGTGAACTAGGATAGTGAGAAGAATCAGGGCTGATGTCACTTCTGAGCCTACGATTAAACGCGCTGGCGCAGTAAGGTGATTAAGGACAATATGCTGGGGGAGCCACCAATACATCTGTATATAGGCGCACAGGCATACTGGGGTAAACGTAGTAATAGAGAGTATCACAGAACGTCAATGTGCCCAATATATTGGCGCATATTTGCGGCAGAAGAATTTTGCGTAAATTAGAATACTATATACGCCGGACACCGATGTTGGTCATGTAGAAAATAGTAGAGAGACATGTATAGATAAATAGAGGGGCATGGGATACTCCACTCATCAGGTTCGATTCGGACCAGACATTCGTAGTCGGTCACTGTAAGAATGGCACAAAAAGAGACAAAAATAAAGATGCAGTGAATTAAAATTGGTCAGAGTAATAACAAAGCCGCTGTGTCGCTTACCAAGCAGTAGCCTGGGGGATGCTTGAAGCAAATACTAGGTATAGTGAGTAATGGTATATTTATTCGAAGAAATAAATGATAAGGCAGATCATTAAGAGTTCAGTTACTAGAGTGTCTATATGATTGACAGAGTAATTACACAGGCTGGAGTGTAACTCCAGTGTATTAATAAAGGCTAACAGCCATAATTAGACATCTTGGTGATTACATGTAGGATTCACAGAAAAGCTGCAAAAGTAAATCCCTCATTGAGACCTCCTGGGCTGAGAGATCCCAGGCGATGGATCCAACGTGCCTCCTCCTGTAATAGCTTACGGTCCAGGATACCTGCTCTTGGGCCAAGTTTAACCTGCGTAACGCCCCAAAATTTCAAGGAGCGGACATCCCCATCATGTACAAGACGTATATGCCTGGACAGTGGTGTATCCTCTTTTTGGTTTATGGTGCTTAGATGTTTGGAAATTCTCCTCCTTAATTCTTGTATTGTCTTACCTACATATAGCTTAGGACAAGAACAACTAGCTATATAGATAACTCCCTTGCTCCGGCAGTTGACAAATTGTTTAACCCGGTACGATCTATTGTCAAGTGGATTGGTAAATTCTTTCATAGTAGCCATTAATTGGCAAAAGGAACATCGGCCACATGGATGAGAACCCGTGACCGATGTCTTCAATTCACTCAAGTCATATTTTTCAACGGCACGGGCACCTTACCGTAAGCAAACGGGAGGGTACCCGTGGCCAATAGAAGTGTATGGGCCTGTAATCACGGGCCGTAATTACGCCCGTTTTTACGTTCGTGTGCATGAGGCCTTATGCCTCATGCACACGACCGTTGGGTGCCATCTGGGCTCCATCACGGATTAGAAATGGGTCCGCTAAAGTGCCACTTGGAGTCCGTGAAAGACGGTCCAAGTGGCACTCGGTCGTGTGCAACGGGAATTACTGTATTAATTGTAACATGATTCATAATCAAAACTTCATCATGACAGATTTCTGGAAGTAAATCTAAAGAAATACAGCAAATATAATGTGGTTTCTATTTTAACCCCTTGAGGACCAAGCTAATTTTGGCCTTCAGGACCAGACCCATTTTTTCAAATCTGACATGTGTCACTTTATGTGGTAATAACTTGGGAATGCTTTGATATATCCAAGTGATTCCGAGATTTTTTTTCTCCAGACATATTGTACTCTATCTTAGTGGAAAAATTTTGTTGATTGCTTATTTGTGAAAAACACCAAAGTTTTTAGAAAATTGGCAAAAATTATGAATTATCTTCTTGTAAAACCGATAGTAATACCACACAAAAAAGTTACTATTTCACATATTCCATATGTCTACTTTATGTTTGCATCATTTTTTGGACGTCCTTTAATTTTTCTAGGACGTTACAAGGCTTAGAACTTTAGCAGCAATTTCTCACATTTTTAAGAAATTTCAAAAGGCTATATTTTCAGGGACCAGTTCAGTTCTGAAGTGGCTTTGAGGAGCCTATATGTTAGAAACCCCCATAGATCACTCCATTTTGAAAACTGCACCCCTCAAAGTATCCAAAACAGCATTCAGAAAGTGTTTGAACCCTTTAGGCGTTTCACAGGAATCAAAGCAAATTAGAGGTGAAAATTATAAATTTAATTTTTTATGCCAAAATTAATTTGTAAAACATTTTTTTTCTGTAACACAGAAGGTTTTACCTAAGAAATGCCCTAATGGACTGAAGCACCGGCCTCAGAAGCAAAGGAGCACCTAGTGGATTTTGGGCCCTCCTTTTTATTAGAATATATTTTAGGCACCATGTCAGGTTTGAAGAGGTCTTGTGGTGCCAAAACAGTGGCAACCCCCAAAAAGTGACCCCATTTTGGAAGCTACACCTCTCAAGGAATTTTTCTAGTGGTATAGTTAGCATTTTGACCCAACAGATTTTTTGCTAAATGTATTTGAATTAGTCGGTGAAAATGAAAATCTACTTTTTTTTCTGGAAAATTATAGAATTTTCTCATTTTTGCAAGGAATAAAGGAGAACAAGCACCCCAAAATTTGTAAATCAATTTCTCTTGATTACAGGAATACCCCATATGTGGTAATAAACTGCTGTTTGGACCCACGGCAGGGCTCCGGTGTGAAGGGGCGCCATTTGGATTTTGCAGCGCAGATTTTGCTGAATTGGTTTCTGGGGGCCATGTCGCATTTGCAGAGCCCCTGAAGTACCAGTACAGTAGAAATTTCCCAGGTGTGATCCCATTTTGGAGACTATACCCCTCAAAGAATTAAATTCGAGGTGTAGTAAGCATTTTGATCCCTCAGGTGTTTTATAGATATTATTAGAATCGGGACGTGAAATTGAAAAAAATTTAGTTTTTCCCAATAATATGTAGTTTTAGCTCATAATTGTTCATTTCCACAAGGAATACAGGAGAAAAGACACCCCAAAATGTGTTACGCAATTCCTCCTGAGTAAGGAAATACCCAATATCTGGTTGTAAAATGCTACTTGGACACACGGCAAGTGTCTAAAGGGAAAAGCGCAATTTCGTTTTTGGAGTGGAGATTTTACTAAATTGGTTTTTGACGCCATGTTGCATTGCGCTGAGGTACCAGTACAGTGAAAACTCCCGAGAAGTGACCCCATTTGGGAAACTAAATCCCTTTAAGGAATTTTATCATGAGGTGCAGTGAGCTTTTTGACCCCACAGGTTTTGCAGAAATTAGTACACAATAGTTGTTGTAGATTGAAAATTGCCATTTCCCACATATATGCTATTTCAGTGCCCAATGTGTTGTGCCCAGCTTGTGCCACTGGAGACATACCCCATAAATTGTTAAGTGGGTTCTCCAGAGTACAGTAATACCCCATATGTGCTCATTTGGGCACACTCCCAGGCCCAGAAGGACCGCCATTTGGCTTTTTGAGAGCACATTTTGCTTGGTAGTAGTTTTGTTTAGTGTTTTACTGGTGTTTCAGTTCATAATGTGGAGGCATATGTAAGCTGTGTGGAGTACATCAGGGTATACATAAGCTGGGCGGAGTACATCAGGGTATATGTAAACTGGGCGGAGTACATCAGGGTATATGTAAACTGGGCGGAGTACATCATGGTATATGTAATCTGGGCGGAGTACATCATGGTATATGTAAACTGTGCGGAGTAAATCAGGGTATATGTAAGACGTGAGGAGTACATCAGGGTATATGTAAGCTGTGCGGAGTAAATCAGGGTATATGTAAACTGTGTGGAGTACATCAGGGTATATGTAAGCTGTGTGGAGTACATCAGGGTATATGTAAGCTGTGTGGAGTACATCAGGGTATATGTAAGCAGGGCGGAGTACATCAGGGTATATGTAAACTGTGAGGGGTACATCAGGGTATATGTAAGCTGTGAGGAGTACATTGGGGTATATGTAAGCTGTGCGGAGTACATCAGGGTATATGTAAGCTGTGTGGAGTACATCAGGGTATATGTAAGCTGTGTGGAGTACATCAGGGTATATGTAAGCAGGGCGGAGTACATCAGGGTACATGTAAACTAGGCGGAGTACATCAGGGTATATGTAATCTGGGCGGAGTACATCAGGGTATATGTAATCTGGGCGGAGTACATCAGGGTATATGTAAACTGGGCGGAGAACATCAGGTCATAATAGGATGATGTAATAATGGGGTAAATGAACAATAAAATGATCCATGGATAGTGACGTATGCTTTGAACCAATCCTTCATGCACAGACCGGATATTTGGGTGTAGGAGTCACACTTCTAAAGGGTGTCCGTGGTATTGTACGAAATATCCGCACTCCAGCATTGCCTAATCTTTGACTTCTTCTCTAGCCCCATATGTAGCACAGACCCCAAAATGTCATAGTTTCCGCTGCATTTACAGGGTCTTCCAGCGGGGGCGGCTAATAATCACGTGGGGTTTTAGGTGAAGAACTGCTGCACACATAAATTAGTCTGGGCCGTCGTTTTGCATTATTGCGTTCCAAGAGTCATAACTTTTTATTTTTTTCCATTGACAAACAAAATGTATATTGTTTTTATATGTTTTACAACATTTACACAATAAAAAGGATTTTTACTAAATAAAATAATGTTTTAGTGTCACCATATCCTGAGAGCCATAACTTTTTTATTTCTTTGTTGACGGAGCGAAGTGAGGGCTTGTTTTTTGCATGACAAACACTAGTTTTTATTGGTACCATTTTGGGGTACTTGAGACTTTTTGATCAGTTATTATTCCATTTGTTTGGAAACAACGTGAGCAAAAAAGGAATTTCTGCCATTGTTTTTTATTTTATTTTTTTACGGTGTTCACCGTGCGGGATAAATAATCTGATATTTTTATAGTTCAGGTCGATTCGAATGTGGCTATAACTATTATGTATATATTTTTTTTTTTTTCAAATTATAAAGGATTTGATCAAGGAAACAGGGTGCGTTTTTATTAGATGAATAATAATTATTAGTTTTTAATTAGATAAAAATTGTATTTATTTATTTTTCTAAAACTTTTTTTTTTTTTACACTTAGGGGACTTGAAGATCTGATCCGATCCCCTGTACAATACACTGCCCTACTTATGTAGTGCAGTCTTTTATAACTGTCATTTTACAACTGACAGTCAGTCTATTAAGTCCTGTCTTTGGCAGGACCAAATAGTCTTCCATCCCTGGCCGACCAGGAAGTCGTTACTATGCTTCCTGGTTGCAATAGCAACCATCGACACCCCGTTTTTTTGCAGAGGGCCAGCGGGGTGCAGAGGGAGCCCCCTCCCTCTGTATCAATCACTTAAATGCCGCTGTCGCTATTGACAGCAGCATTTAAGGGGTTAAACTATGGCGATCGGAGAGAACAGTGATCGTTGCAGCGGGATGTCAGCTGTATACTACAGCCGACACCCGCTGAAGATGAAGCGCGCACAGCTCCTGTGCCCGCTTCATCATCAGGGCGTTACTATACGCCCATTTGCGGGAAGGGGTTTTCTCTGATCTCCTCACGGATCTCACAGAAATGAGGAGATCAGAGAAAGTGACAGGATCTTTCTCCTGTAGACGACGTCACAGACGGCTGTGATTGGTCAGTCTCTGAAGACTGACCAATCACAGCAATCGCCGACATGGGGGCCTGCTGATTGGTCCCCAGGCCAGTAACAGAGATGGTTGGCTGTCAATGACAGCTGCCGTCACTGTGTTATCACTATGTGATTTCACATAGTGACTGGTTATTCCTGCTCCGCAATAGTACGGCGCAGGTCCGCTTCAATAAGCAGCGTGTGCTGTACTATTGCGGCGCAGGTACGCAACAGGTTAAGAAAACTTTTAGCTCTGGAACTTGTTAGGGTATGTTCACAAGCTGTGTTTTCAGGCGTATTTCATGGCGTAAACGGTAGTTGAAGGCCTACAAACATCTGCCCATTGAAAACAATGGGAAAAACTGCATTTAGTTCATACGGGGAAGTCTTTTTACGCCACTGTTTTAAAAAACGGCACTTAAAAAGATGCTTCGTAAAAATAAGTAGCATGTCACGTCTTGAGGCAATTATTGGAGCTGATTTTGCATTGAACACTATGAAAAACGCTTTAAAAGAAGCCTCAAAAAATACCTCAAAAGAATACCTTCAAATTAAAAGAAGCTTCATTTTCAGCTTTAAAAACGGCTTCAAATCAGAGGCTGTTTTCTCTGAAAACAGCTCCGTAATTTTCAACCGTTTTTGACTCAGCGTGTGAACATACCCTTATTCTTACATTGTTACTCCAGCGGGTGAAAATATCATATGTGCAACCTGCGCAGTTGTTTGCGGGTTCACTGATGCATTAGAAGTAAAATAACAGCGCTTCCTACCCTATATTAGTTTGCATAAAGGGACTGCACTAATAATTCTCCACCAGAGAACTGTCACAATAGTGAGTGATTTTCTACACTGCCATCTGGAAGGTACTGTATCATGAGTTCATGGCTCTCACAAGATTAGCTATTGGTGAGCAAGGGGCTTATTTGTTATGTTTGCACAGGGGAGCCCTCTACTGTTTATGTCCTCTCAGTCTTGTAGGCTTCATTCAGACGGTTGTATAGTACTCCGGTTTAACTATCTGTATTCTGGATGTAGAATTGGACCCCCACCCCAGTGGTTCTACTAAACCAAACTTACAACACGATAGATCCATATGGTGCTATTAACTCAGTTTGGTAGAAACGTGGGGGTTCAGATGTTACATCTAGAATAGGAACAGTTAATAGATGGAATAATAAACTGAACCCTAAGGGAATGTTCACACAAGGTCATTACGTCCGTAATTGACGGACATATTTCAGCCGCAAGTACCGGATCGAACACAGTGCAGGGAGCCGGGCTCCTAGCATCATAGTTATGTACGACGCTAGGAGTTGAAAACATGATTACAGTACGGGACAGTTGTCCCGCAGGGAGGCAGGGACTCCTAGCATCGTACATAACTATGATGCTAGGATCTCGGCTCCCTGCAGTGTGTTCGGTCCGGTACTTGCTGCCGAAATACGTCCGTCAATTACGGACGTAATGACCTCGTGTGAACATACCCTTACTCATAGACAAGTGGACCTGTTGATTTTCTTAGACACCATTGCAACATGCACAAAGGTGGCATGGAAAAGCTTTTTTGATGCAAAGATTTATAAGTAACAAATTTCCAAGGAAGGTAGCGATTTTTCAGTTTCTTGGTTCTCTTCTCTACATAAACTCTTAGGTCGCTTCACTTTGCAACTGGAAAGCTGTAGTCAGTTATATGGCATGATGGTATTAGTCCAATTTCAGTCTTTTCACTCTGATGACAAACATGTACAATTTGGAATTGATATAACTATACCAACAGACCATGTTGCGCAATCTGGACAACCAAAGTGGCACTGCGATACCAAACCAAATGGCTAGTGCAAATCCCAGCTGAAATAGGTCTTCATTTTCAAAAGTAGAGCTCTCATTTTTCAGTTTTAGGCTAGCTTTCCACTGTGCTTTTATATTCTGATATGTGATCTGTAATCCCAATGTAAACATGCTTTATGGCTCACAAAGCTGCAATAATACATTAACCCCTTCAGGACCAAGCTCATTTTGGCCTTCAGGACCAGCCCCAATTTTTCAAATCAGACATGTGTCACTTTATGTGGTAACAACTTTGGAATGTTTTTACCTATCCAAGCGATTATGAGATTATTTTCTTGTGACATATTGTACTTTTTGTTAGTGGAAAAATGTGGTTGATAAATTCATTGCTTATTTGTGAAAAACACCAAAGTTTAGAGAAAATTTGAAGAAACTAAGATTTTTCTAATTTTAAATGTATCTGCTTGTAAAACAGATAGTAATACCACACAAAATAGTTACTAATTAACATATCCCATATGTCTACTTTATGTTTGCATCCTTTTTTGAACATCCTTTTATTTTTCTAGGACGTTGCAAGGCTTAGAACTTTACCACCGAAAAAGGCCATACTTACAAATGGACACAGCCAGGTCAGAAACGCTGATGAAGGAGTGAGCAGGTGCTTAAATAATAATAGCCACTCCCACTGGTCTTGAGGGGAGTGGTGTGTGGTGGATGGGATGTGTAGTAAGAAATAATAAATGAATAGTGTGTGTGCAAGTGTAATACTATAAGTGAAATATAGGGGGCAGTAATGAGTGAAGTGCCTCAATAGAAATAAATGGATAATGGGGTGCAAGTGTGTGAAACATGGAGGGATAGTGTGTACGTCATGAGGCACAACGTGTATAGCCAGGTAGAAGCCTTTTTGTGACGCCTTGATAGTTCATAGAGCGGGCTACCCTGCTTGCTATGCCAAACAACAACACACCATGCTCTCCCAGCATCAAAGACCCGGCTGTGTCCAAGAGAAGCGAATATACGTAGTAATGAAAAATACCTGGGGTATTAGTAATCATTTTGGCCAAAAAGACGCAAGCTCGCAATCCACGACAAGGATCCCCAGACTTGCGAGTCCCTAACTCCTTAAATGGAACAGAATGTTCCTGATGTACAGACAGAACCGATAAAAACAAGGGGACATATACAAAACCACCGAAAAAGGCCATACTTACAAATGGACACAGCCAGGTCAGAAACGCTGATGAAGGAGTGAGCAGGTGCTTAAATAATAATAGCCACTCCCACTGGTCTTGAGGGGAGTGGTGTGTGGTGGATGGGATGTGTAGTAAGAAATAATAAATGAATAGTGTGTGTGCAAGTGTAATACTATACGTGAAATATAGGGGGCAGTAATGAGTGAAGTGACTCAATAGAAATAAATGGATAATGGGGTGCAAGTGTGTGAAACATGGAGGGATAGTGTGTACGTCATGAGGCACAACGTGTATAGCCAGGTAGAAGCCTATTTGTGACGCCTTGATAGTTCATAGAGCGGGCTACCCTGCTTGCTATGCCAAACAACAACACACCATGCTCTACCAGCATCAAAGACCCGGCTGTGTCCAAGAGAAGCGAATATACGTAGTAATGAAAAATACCTGGGGTATTCGTAATCCTTTTGGCCAAAAGGACGCAAGCTCGCAATCCACGAAAAGGATCCCCAGACTTGCGAGTCCCTAACTATATTTCACTTATAGTATTACACTTGCACACACACTATTCATTTATTATTTCTTACTACACATCCCACCCACCACACACCACTCCCCTCAAGACCAGTGGGAGTGGCTATTATTATTTAAGCACCTGCTCACTCCTTCATCAGCGTTTCTGACCTGGCTGTGTCCATTTGTAAGTAAGGCTTAGAACTTTAGCAGCAATTTCTCGAATTTTTAATGTTTTTTTCAAAAGGCTATATTTTCAGGGACGAGTTCAGTTCTGAAGAGGTTTTGAGGGCCCTATATATTAGAAACCCCCATAAAACACCCCCTCAAAGTATTCAAAACAGCATTCAGAAAGTGTTTTAACCCTTTAGGCGTTTTACAGGAATTGAAGCAAAGTAGAGGTGAAATTTACAAATTTCATTTTTTTTGCAAAAATTAATTTGTAATACATTTTTTTCTGTAACACAAAAGGTTTTACCCGAGAAATGCATCTCAATATTTATTGCCCAGATTCTGCCATTTTTATAACTATCCCACATGTGGCCCTAGTGTGCTACGGGACTGAAACACAGCCTCAGAAGTAAAGGAGTACCTAGTGGATTTTGGGGCCTCCCTTTTTATAAGAATATATTTTAGGCACCATGTCAGGTTTGAAGAGGTCTTGTGGTGCCAAAACAGAGGAAACCCCCTAAAAGTGACCCAATTTTTGAAACTACACCCCTCAGGGAATTTATCTAGGGATATAGTTAGCATTTTGACCCCACAAGGTTTTTGCTAAATTTATTCGAATTAGTCTGTGAAAATGAAAATCTACTTTTTTTTCTGGAAAAACTTAGAATTTTCGAATTTTTGCGAGAAAAAGCAACCCAACATTTGTAAAACAATTTCTCCTGATTACGGAAATACCCCATACTGCTGTTTGGACCCACGGCAGTGCTCAGAAGGTAAAGAGCGCAATTTGGATTTTGGACCGCTAATTTTACTGGAATTGTTTTCGGTACTATGTCGTGTTTGCAACGCACTGGAGGGACATAAACAATGGAAACCCCCCCAAAAGTGACCCCATTTTGGAAACTATACCCCTCAATCAATTTTTCTAGTGGTATAGTTAGAATTTTGACCCCACAGTTTTTTTGCTGAATTTATTGGACTTGTCTGTGAAGATGAAAATCAAAATTTGTTCTGAAAATACATAGAATTTTTTTAATTTTTACAAGGAATAAAGGAGAAAAAGCACCCCATCGTTTGTAAAGCAATTTCTCATGATTACGGCAATACCCCATATGTGGTAATAAACTGCTGTTTTGACCCACGGCAGAGCTCAGAAGGGAAGGAGCGGCATCTGGATTTTGCAGCTCAGATTTAGCTGAATTGGTTTCTGGGGTCCATGTTGCATTTGCAAAGACCCTGAAGTACCAGTACAGTAGAAATTTCCCAGGTGTGATTCCATTTTGGAGACTATAGCCCTCAAAGATGTAAATTAGAGGTGTAGTGAGCATTATGATCCCTCAGGTGTTTTATAGATTTTATTAGAATTGGGCTGTGAAAATGAAAAAATATTTTTTTTTCCAATAACATGCAGATTTAGCTCATAATTTTTAATTTCCACAAGGAATGCAGGAGAAAAGACACCCCAAAATGTGTTACACAATTTCTCATGAGTAGGAAAATACCCCATATGTGGTTGTAAACTGCTATTTGGACACACGGCAAGGGTCTAAAGGGAGAAAGTGCAATTTAGTTTAGTGGAAATTTTACAAAATAGTTTTTTGGCGCCATGTTGCATTGCGCTGAGGTACCAGTACAGGGAAACCCCCCGAGTAGTGTCCCCATTTAGGAAACTATACCCCTCAAGGAATTAATCTAGAAGTGTAGTGAGCATTTTGACCCCAAAGGTTTTGCAGAAATTAGTGCACAGTAGATGTTGCAGATTGAAATTTGCCATTTTCCACTGATATGCTATTTCAGTGCCCAATGTGTTGTGCCCAGCTTGTACCACTGGAGATACACACCCCATAAATTGTTAAGCGGTTCTCCAGAGTACAGTAATACCCCATATGTGGTCATAAACGGCTGTTTGGGCAAACTAACAGGCCCAGAAGGACCGCCATTTGGCTTTTGCAGCGCAGATTTGGCTTGGTAGAAGTTTTGTTTAGTGTTTTACTGGTGTTTCAGTTTATAATATGGCGGCATATGTAAGCTGTGCGGAATACATTAGGGTATATGTACGCTGTGAGGTGTATATCAGGGTATATGTAAGCTGAGCGGAGTACATCAGGGTGTATATAAGCTGGGCAGAGTGCATCAGGGTATATGTGAACTGGGCGGAGTGCATCAGGGTATATGTAATCTGTGTGGAGTGCATCAGGGTATTTGTAAGCTGTGCGGAGTACATCAGGGTATATGTAAACTGGGTGGAGTACATGAGGGTATATGTAAGCTGGGTGGAGTACATCAGGGTATATTTAAGATGTGCCGAGTACAACAGGGTATATGTAAACTGTGCGGAGTACATCAGGGTATATGTAAGCTGGGCGGAGTGCATCAGGTCATAATAGGATGATGTAATAATGGGGTAAATGAATAATAAAATTAATTATCCATGGATAGTGACGTACGCTTTGAACCAATCCTTTATGCACAGGCCAGTTTTAAAAGGGTGTCCGTGGTATTGTACAAAATATCCGCACTCCAGCATTGCCTAATCTTTGACTTCTTCACTAGCCCCATATGTAGCACAGACCCCAAAATGTCATCGTTTTTGCTGCATTTACAGGGTCTACCAGTGGGGGCTGCAAATGATAACGTGGGGTTTTAGGTGAAGAACTGCTGGACATATAACTTAGTCTGGGTCGTTGTTTTGCATTATTGCGTTTCGTGTGTCATAGCTTTTTATTTTTCCGTTGACGAGCTGTGTGAGTGCTTGATTTTCATGGGACGAGCTGTAGTTTTTATTAGTATAATTTTGGGGTACATGTGATATTTTTATCAGTTTTTATTCAGTTTTTTGGGAGGTGAGGAGACCAAAAAACAGAAATTCTCTTACTGTTTTTTATACATTTTTAACGGCGTTCTCTGTGCAGTATAAACAACATGTTTACTTTATTCCGCGGTTTGATATGATTACGGCAATACCAAATTTATATAGGTTTTATATGTTTTACTACTTTTACACAATAAAAACTGCTTTTTCAAAATCAAATAAAGTTTTAGTGTCACCATATACTGAGAGCCATAACTTTTTTTTTTGGCCAACAGAGCTGTGTGAGGACTTATTTTTTGCGTGACAAACTGTAGTTTTTATTAATATCATGTTGGGGTATGTGCGACTGTTTTATCACTTTTATTCCATTTTATTGGAAACAACGTGACCAAAAAAGGAAATTTGCCCAATGTTTTTTATTTTGTTCACTGTGCGGGATAAATAATATGATATTTTTATAGGTCAGGCTGATACGAACGTGGCAATACCTATTATGTATAGCTTTTTTTTTTCTAATTATAAAGGGCTTGATCAGGGAAACAGGGCGATTATTATTTTTATTCCATAATACTTTTATTTATTTGACGAAGCACCAGCGAAACGCGCGTCGGGTCTGGCAGCGGTCTCCCCTCCCGGTCCTGATCTCCTGCTCATTTTCCACTACGTAGGTGTAGGTATACTGCTCATTAGTTTGCCTATAACTGCACTTTGCATGTAATTTTTTTAGGTATCTATCTGTGCAAATGTACTATGCTTAGCACCTGCCCAATAATATTGATTTATGCTCTTTGTGGGATCTTGTGACCATTTTAACATCTGGGGGACCAGGCTGCTTTCATGTTCGGATTCCATCTCTTTATGAGGGTTCATTCTTTTTACTGTGTATAGTTGTAATGTGTTTTTCCTGTGTATTTTTGACTGAAATAAAGATTGTTTGTAATTTTGCAAATACTTGGTCGTGACTTTTCTTCTCTTTCTGGTTTATTATATCAGTCACTGTGACCATTGGCACAATTTGGGGCATTGCTCGGTTTGCTAAGTTTTATTTATTTATCTAAAACATTGTTTTTTTCACTTTTTTTTTTACACTGACCTGGGGACTTGAAGATCTACTCTTCTGATCCCCGGTACAATACACTGCACTACTTATGTATGTACTTGTGTAGTGCAGTGTATTGTAACTGTAATTTTACAACTGACAGTTAAGCCTATTACGTCCTGCCTTGGGCAGGACCTATTAGGCTCCTGTACCTGGCAACCAGGAAGCCGTTACTAGGCTTCCTGGTTGCCATAGCAACCATCAACAACCCGCGATTTTTCGGGGGGCCAACGGAGTACAGAGGTAGCCCCCTCCCTCTGTGTCAATTGCTTAAATGCCGCTGTCGCTATTGACAGCGGCATTTAAGGGGTTAAACTGCGGCGCCCGGGGATAACTGTGATCGCCGCCATTGCAGCGGGATGTCAGCTGTACATTACAGCCGACACCCGCTGAAGATGAAGCGCGCACTGCTTCTGTGCCCGCTTCATCCTCAGGCCGTTACTGTATGACAATTTGCGGGAACGTACCGCTAAAAAGTACGTACAGTAATGCCCATTTTTGGGAAGGGGTTAAAAGAGGAAAGGAGGAAAGTGGTGCTACAACAAAAACATGACATCTCTATTACTGGTAGGACCAGCGGGTTGTGGACCCACTCTGCTACTCAACTGGTTTCACTTAGGGCCATATCTAAGGACACTATCTATGTAAGCTCCCCGGTATTCACCCCTTATCCCCCATATAGGGATCTGGATGTCGCTGCGGGTAGACTACCAGGTCGCTATCTCTTGAGGTGGTCCTGGTGTAAGTAGCAGCCGGCCCAGTGGATCGGGAGACAACGGTGTAGTACACCGAGAGTACAGGCACTGGCAAATTATACCTTGGAAGATGGCTGTGGGTCAGAGGTCACAGTTCGTAACTGGTAGTAGATAGCAGGATGTAGACTGATAGTGGGAAAGATGTTAGGGACTGGTAGCTGTAAGGAGAATGCAGGCTGGTAGCAGGTAGCTGGACACAGACTGGTAGCGGGTAGCTGGATACAGACTGGTAGCGGGTGGCTGGATACAGACTGGTAGCGAGTGGCTGGATACAGACTGGTAGTGAGTAGATGGATACAGACTGGTAGTGGGTAGCTGGATACAGACTGGTAGTGGGTCGCTGGATACAACCTGGTAGTGGGTAGCTGGATACAACCTGGTAGCGGGTAGCTGGATACAGCCTTGTAGCGGTTAGTTGGATACAGACTGGTAGCGGGTAGCTGGATGCAGACTAGTAGCGAGTGGCTGGATACGGACTGGTAGTGAGTAGATGGATACAGAGTGGTAGTGGGTAGATGGATACAGACTGGTAGTGGGTCGCTGGATACAACCTGGTAGTGGGTAGCTGGATACAGCCTTGTAGCGGTTAGTTGGATACAGACTGGTAGCGGGTAGCTGGATGCAGACTAGTAGCGGGTGGCTGGATACAGACTGGTAGCGGGTGGCTGGACACAGACTGGTAGAGGATAGCTGGCTACAGACTGGTAGAGGATAGCTGGACACAGACTGGTAGCAGGCAGCGAGGTGTGGACTTGTATCAGGATGCAAACAGAACCTTCGCAGGAAACAACTTAGTTGCACCAAAGATGCTCAGGCACCAGGTGATCAGAGGAGTTGCCTTAAATAGGCCTGGAGCAACGGGGATTGGATAGGGAGTTTTTTTTAAAATGCACGCTGGCCCTTTAAGAGATGGCCAGGACTGCACCCTTAGGCCCCATGCACATGAACGTGCTTTTGCGGCCGCAATTTCCCCTAAAATCTATGGGGGAATTGCGGCCTCATTCATTCCTATGGGCCCATGCACACGACCGTGGTTTTCACGGTCCGTGCATGGCCCAGGAGCCTGGACCGTAGAAATAACTGACATCTCTTAAAGCCAAATGGGGCCCTACTCAGAATCGGAAAGAAAGATCTCATGGCCATGCTAAATTGGATGCCATATTTCAGTGGTATTCTACCATAGAAGCATGTTTTAAGGGGGGAATATCTCCCATATACAGCGCTGTACGGAGCAACATACAGAGGCAAACGAAGAGACTACGGCACTCAGAGTCGTAGCCCGGCTTTGCTTCAGCTAAGACTCAGATCACTGCCCTAGCCATGTATCTACATACCCTGACCATGGCACAGTGGCTTGTTTGTGCTCCTTCAGGCCCCCAGCATCCAGTATGCTGCTAGTCTCCCTCTTGCTATGCCCCTGGGGCATGGACTCCATTTGCCACAGCCTCCTGCAAACGGCATTAATGAAATAGTAATTAGCGTGCCTGTTAGATAATTGTACATTTTAGGTATATTAAACATGAAAGCGTGCCACCGTGCCATGTGCGCCTATCTGGTGTTACTGAGTAACCATACCATGGGTCATACATTGCCATCTTCTTAGGCCCCATGCACACGAACGTGCTTTTGCGGCCGCAATTCCCCCGAAAATCCACGGGAGAATTGCGGCCCCATTCATTCCTATGGGACCATGCACACGACCATGATTTTCACGGTCTGTGCATGGCCCGGGAGCCTGGACCGCAGAAAGAACGGGCATGCCTTATTACGGCCGTGTTCTGCGGTACAGGCTCATTGAAAATAATGGCCGCGGCCATGTGCATGGCCCACGATTTGCAGGCGGCTCGCGGCCGACAGTCCGCTGCCGGCCGACAGTCCGCTGCTGGCCAACCCGAAAATCACGGCCGTGCACATGGCTATGGTCATGTGCATGAGGCCAAAGGATGATGTGGCCACAAGCAGGAGGAGAGTGGCACGGCCACAGGAGGCAGAATGGAGACGCCGGCAGCCACACACAGCGGAGGGAGCGGGCTGCCGGCGGGGCAGATAGGCGACCCAGCGGCGGAGACCTCCGGCATTACAATTACTAATGTGTCCCATAATTGATTCACCCAGTGTGAGTATAACCATTTGATGTTCTTCTACAAAAAAATTGTTTACTAGTAAGCAAACTTCAATTCCAAAAATATGTTTGGATTTTCTCCCAGTACACATTTTTTATTAAAAGGCATGGAATCTGGCACATTGGCATAATAATTAAATATTGGATAGGCTCCCATTATTTGGGCCAGCTGTTTATGGGAATTTGCGAGCAAAGTGCTTTTTCATTTCCAAAACAAATAAAACCATTTAGTCTCACATGAAGCATACACTAAAGGGAGCATTCATAACTGCTGCTGGGTTATATGCTCCCTATCTGCTGGTCTCCCACATGACCCTAGTATATTAAATATTACTGAGCCCAATTCTGTCTGCCTCTACAGCAATATTAAAAAGTTGTAATTAAATTCTAGGTTATATTTTTATATAGGTATTTGATGCAGCATACTGTGCAAAACCGGCCAGATTGCGCACCGCCCAGTACATAAAGACTCTTACGTAAAAAAAATCTGTGATTTGTTTGATCCTACCACATATAAATTTAACAGCAGTCTGGTCCCCAATAACATAACGTTATGCAATGACGTTATGATAACTCCACACCAAAAGAACGCTCTGTATTCTCATAGTTGAGAGGGGCAAAGGGAGGCATTGCATGACATGCCAAATTGATGTCTACATGAGCCATGAGGAGAAAGGCATTGAGGCAGATACATCACTACTCCACAATGGAGGCTCATGCTGCAGAATAGTTTAAGAGGTCTGGAAAAAATGAAAAACTATTAATGTCAGAGGATGTCATGAACTAAGAACATTGCATTTCAATATTAGGTCCTCATACAAAAAGTGGAGCTTTTGCCCATTACAACTCGTCAGGTTACTTGTTTTGTTTTGCAACCTACAATGGAAAAATAAAGTTTAGAATCTATTTGGTTGCAATGATAATCCGACCCAGTTTTTTATTACATTGGTTTTTATGCATAAAAACACGTTTGTTATTCTTTCCACCACGTGCGTGTTTCACACCGAGTTATGCAAAGGTAGAAACTCAGATGGTAGAAAGGTATCCAAACCTGACTTCTTAATGAAGACTTATGTATGTAAGTAGGAAAGCCAGCGGAATGATCAAATTTACTTAGAGTTGAGCAAAAAAATAAATAAAATATGTGTCCTTTTTCCAATGATTTGAATAAGGAAAATAAGAAACATATTACTGTAAAAATGTCTGCTTTGGGAATGTAATACCAACCAAGCATTAGCAGGAGCATTGTACAATCTTGTTAAACACTAAACTAAAGCAGCTTAAAACCATGGCATTATTTTATAAATTCACATTTTCTTTCTGGGATGAGACCCAAAATTAAACCGGGCAGAAATTTAGAAATAAGGAAAACTCAAAACTGGGTTTACTTTTCTTTACTTTACAATTAGAGTGGTTAGTTGTGAGACATAGTTCAGTCTACGCTGTGATATAAATATACCGTATTTAGTTCTATGGTAGAAGTTAATTGAATGGGTGCCATCTACAAATACAAGTCCCATACAATTATTTAAGTAATGATATATAAATGCAATTGTTAGCAGCTCAGTCGCCTATAGAAGGGAATATTGCCCGTGTTTGTAATATATTAGTATCAGGGCTACTATCAAAAGTTTATACAGATCCGCACAGCTTTATATGTATAGAAAGACCTGGAAATAAATAATTGTTTCTCATGAACAGAATGCTCCTTTTGGTCTGGGCTCAAGAAATTGCAAAAAATATATCATGACCTTTATGAAACATGTGTTTAGACCCCTGTTTAGAATGAGAATTCTGTCTTCTGTCCAGTTTACATTGACCCAACAACTGTTAAACATTTTTCATTACTTCTTTGCAAATATCACATTTCTCCTAACATGAGACTAAGAACTCACAATTTGACGGGTGTATAGTACACAGTAGAAATTCTAATTATTATGTGGATTATATATTTTTATTATTTTTTTGACTGTACTATGACAAAGTAGCTGAGAGTTGGCTTCAAGTGTAGATCCCTGTACTCTGCTAATTTACAAACTTACATAATGGAAAGTGAGGGAAATCCAATGTTTTTTTTTTTCTTATATTGCTGCCTCATACAACACAACATTTAGAAGTTGGTGTTTGAAGAATTTTGTGTCATGTCTCATGTTAATGTATGCTATCGCTCTTTATAATCATATTCCAGATTATTTGCCTAATAAAGCTGACAACAAGCATTTGTACTAATAATCTTATAGAAATCTGAAGCAAAATGAATGCCAAATCCTTGCATGTAAGCACGTACATACACGTACACATACACATACACGTACATACACAGACACACACACACACACACTGCAAAATAAGAATGATTTAAAAAATAGAAGTGTTAATAGTTTTTTTTTTATCAATTATCAAAATACAAAGCTAATTAAGTAAAAATCAATATTTGATGTGACCACCCTTTGCTTTACAAAACAGCATAATTTCTTTTAGGTACACTTGCATAAATTCATAGATTTTGTAGGATTATAGTCAGGTGTATGATTAACCAATTATACCAAACAGGTGATAATGATCATAGTTTTCATATGCAGCTTGAAACACAGTCATTAACTGCAAAAGAAACAGCTGTGTAAGAGGCTTAAACCTGGGTGAGGAACAGCCAAACTCTGCTACAAAGGTAATGTTGTGGAAGACAGTTTCATGTCACAGGTCCACCATGGCAAGACTGAGCACAGCAACAAGACACAGGGTAGTTATACTGCATCAGCAAGATCTCCCCAAAGCAAAGATTTCAAAGCAGACTGGGGATTCAAGACTTGCTGTTCAAGAACTTTTGAAGAAGCACAAAGAAATGGGCAACGTTGAGGACCATAGATGCAGTGGTTGGCCAATGAAACTAAGTGCAGCAGATCAAAGACACATCATGATTACTTCCCTTCTAAATCGGTAGTTGTCCAGCAGTGCCATCAGCTCAGAACTGGCAGAAACCAGTAGGACTCAGTAGACACATCTACTATTCGAAGAAGTCTGGCCATAAGTGGTCTTCATGAAAGAATTGTGGGCAAAAATTCTTACCTTCGACGTGGAACAAGGCCAAGCGACTCAACTATACATGAAAACATAGGAACTGTGGTGCAGAAAAATGGCAGCAGGTGCTCTGAACTGATGAATCAAAATTTGACATATTTGGCTGTAACAGAAGGCAGTTTGTTCGCTGCAGGGCTGGAGAGCGGTACAATAATGAGTGTCTGCAGGCAACAGTGATGCATGGTGGAAGTTCCTTGCAAGTTTGTGTAATGGCAGGAAGGAGGTGAAGGGAACAAGTGAGCCCTAATCTACCCACCGCCCTGTCCCTGCCTACTTGCAACGACCCGCCCTAGGCGACGGGGTACAACTTGGCGGCGGTCCCTACGCTGTCTAAGTGCAAGGGAGACAAACAGGGAACACGCAAGGGAATACAGTAGCCCACGGAACGGCGCGAGGAAACGGAGCGGTGAATGAGCCAGTCAGGATCAGGAAGTAGTGGAGTATACAAACGGGAGCACGGAGCAGAAGCAAGCCAGGGGCAGAGCAACGCAGGATAAACGGAACTGAAGCAAGGCAGAAGCATGGCAGAAGCAGGCTGGAGCAAGGCAGCAGTGGGGCCAGGAATCCAAAAAGAATAACAAGCAAGGAGGAAGAGAAAACGGCAGGTATAAATGGACAGGGGGCGGAGCTAACTCTGACTGACCAGGCCGCGATAGGCTCTCCCACTCCTGAGCCTGCCACCCTGATTGGTGGGAGCAGGTGTCAGTCTCAGAGGTCTGGCCTCAGGTGTCGACTGATTAATCCTGGGAGTATACCCAGATGTAGTGCCTGGCAGATCCTTTACAGTACTCCCCCTTTTATGAGGGGCCACCGGACCCTTACTAAGAGGACCCGGTTTAGTGGGGAAGAGAAGGTGGAACCTCCATATCAATACCCCAGCGTGAACATCTCGAGCAGGTACCCAAGTCCTCTCCTCCGGCCCGTATCCTCTCCAATGGACCAGGTACTGGAGGGAGCCCTGGATCATCCTACTGTCCACAATCTTGGCCACCTCGAATTCCACCCCCTCAGGGGTGAGAACGGGAGCAGGAGGTTCCCTCGAGGGGGACCAGGACGGGGAGCAGCGTTTCAGGAGGGAGGCATGGAAGACGTCGTGTATGCGAAAGGATGGGGGCAGCACCAGACGGAAGGATACAGGGTTGAGGACTTCAATGACCTTATAAGGTCCAATAAATCGGGGAGCAAACTTCCTGGACGGGACCTTAAGGCGCAAGTTCCTCGACGACAACCACACCAGATCCCCGACGACAAACCGGGGGTTAGCAGAACGTCTACAATCAGCCTGAATCTTTTGTACGCTCTGGGACGCCTCTAGGTTCTTCTGAACCTGGGCCCAGACTGTGCACAGTTCCCGATGAACGTCCTCTACCTTATTGGAACAACCAGGGGAAACGGAGGAGAACCTAGGATTAAACCCGAAATTACAGAAAAACGGGGAGACCCCTGACGAGTTACTGACCCGGTTATTCAGGGAAAATTCGGCGAGGGGAAGGAATGAGACCCAATCAAATTGACAGTCAGAAATGAAACACCTTAAATATTGTTCCAGGGATTGGTTAGTCCTTTCCGTTTGGCCATTAGTTTCGGGATGGAAGGCGGAGGAGAAGGATAGATCAATCTCCAACTTTTTACAAAAAGCTCTCCAAAATAAGGAAACAAATTGTACCCCTCTGTCCGAAACTATATTGACCGGGGCCCCGTGGAGACGCAGAATGTGTTTCACAAACAAAGAAGCTAACGTCTTGGCGTTATGTAGTTTCTTAAGGGGCACAAAGTGGCACATATTGCTGAAGCGGTCTACTACCACCCACACCACCGACTTGCCCTGAGATGGAGGCAAATCGGTGATAAAATCCATGGAGATATGGGTCCAAGGTCTCTGGGGAATGGGCAAGGAACGTAGTAAGCCCGCAGGTCGGGACCTAGGGGTCTTGGACCTAGCACAGACCTCACAAGCGGCGACGTAAGCCCTAACGTCTTTAGGCAACCCAGGCCACCAATAGTTTCTGGTAATGAGGAGTTTGGTACCCAGGATGCCAGGATGACCAGATAGAGCGGAGTCATGGTTTTCCCTGAGTACCCTTAGCCGGTATTGCAGGGGGACAAACAGTTTGTCCCCAGGGAGGTTCCCGGGAGCTGAACCTTGATCAGCCGCGATGTCAGAGGCTAAGTCAGAATCAGTGGCAGAAACAATTATACCAGGGGGTAAAATACAAGCAGGATCCTTCTCAGAAGGAGGATTAGCCATGAAACTACGTGACAGTGCATCAGCCTTAATATTTTTGGACCCAGCCCTATAGGTAACCAAGAAATTAAATCTGGTAAAGAACAGTGCCCAACGAGCTTGTCTAGGATTAAGCCTCCGGGCAGATTCTAGGAAAACCAGATTCTTGTGGTCAGTAAGGACCGTTACCTGGTGTCTGGCCCCCTCCAAGAAGTGACGCCACTCTTCAAAAGCCCATTTAATGGCTAAAAGTTCGCGGTTGCCAATATCATAGTTACACTCGGTGGGCGAAAACTTCCTAGAGAAGTAAGCACAGGGGCGGAGATGGGTAAGGGAGCTGGTACCCTGGGACAAGACGGCCCCCACTCCCACCTCGGACGCGTCAACCTCCACAATAAATGGCTCCCTTTGGTTGGGCTGAACCAGCACGGGGGCCGAGATAAAGCACTTCTTGAGGGTCTCAAAAGCCTGGACGGCCTCAGGGGGCCAATGGAGGACATCAGCACCCTTGCGAGTGAGGTCCGTAAGAGGCTTAGCGACGACCGAGAAGTTGGCAATAAATCTCCTGTAATAGTTAGCGAACCCCAAAAAACACTGTAGCGCCTTCAGGGAGGCAGGTTGGACCCATTCCGCCACAGCCTGAACCTTGGCAGGGTCCATGCGGAATTCATGAGGAGTGAGGATTTGACCTAAAAATGGTATCTCCTGTACCCCAAACACACATTTTTCGGTCTTCGCAAACAGATTATTTTCCCGAAGGACCTGGAGGACCTTCCTGACATGCTCCACGTGGGAGGACCAGTCCTTGGAAAACACCAGTATGTCATCAAGGTACACTACAAGAAAATTACCCAGGTAATCTCTCAGAATTTCATTAATAAAATTCTGGAAGACGGCAGGGGCATTACACAACCCAAAGGGCATGACTAGGTATTCGAAATGACCTTCGGGCGTGTTGAACGCAGTTTTCCACTCATCCCCCTCTTTGATGCGGATAAGGTTATATGCCCCCCGTAGATCGAACTTAGAGAACCATTGGGCCCCCTGAACCTGATTAAAAAGATCCGGAATCAAAGGAAGGGGATACTGGGTCCTTACTGTGACCTTATTCAAGTTCCGATAATCAATGCACGGCCTAAGACCACCATCCTTCTTCCCCACGAAAAAAAAGCCAGCACCTACAGGAAAAGTCGAGGGGCGAATGAAACCCTTGGCCAGGCATTCTTGGATATACTCCCTCATAGCTTTACGTTCAGGACATGAAAGATTAAATATCCTCCCCTTAGGAAGCTTGGCACCAGGCACCAAATCGATGGCGCAATCGTAATCTCTATGAGGGGGCAACACCTCGGAGGCCTCCTTAGAAAACACATCAGCGAAGTCCTGAACAAACTCAGGAAGCGAGTTTACCTCCTCCCGGGGAGAAATAGAGTTAACCGAAAGACATGACATCAGGCAATCACTACCCCATTTGGTGAGATCCCCAGTATTCCAATCAAACGTGGGATTATGCAGATGCAACCAGGGAAGACCTAATACCAGATCGGACGATAATCCCTGCATCACCAGTACAGAGCACTGCTCCAAATGCATGGAGCCAACACGGAGTTCAAAAACAGGAGTATGCTGAGTAAAATAACCATTAGCAAGAGGAGTGGAGTCGATACCTACTACAGGGATAGGATAAGGTAAATCAATAAATGGCATTTTTAGAGACATAGCAAATTCCACAGACATGATATTAGCAGATGAGCCCGAATCCACGAAGGCACTGCCAGTGGCAGACCGGCCAGCAAACGAGACCTGAAAGGGAAGCAAAATCTTATTGCGTTTAGTATTAACGGGAAATACCTGTGCGCCCAAGTGACCTCCCCGATGATCACTTAGGCGCGGAAGTTTTCCGGCTGCTTATTCTTGCGCCTGGGACAGGTGTTCAGTAGATGCTTGTCGTCCCCACAATAGAAGCAGAGACCATTCTTCCTGCGAAACTCTCTACGTTGTCGAAGGGACATGGAGGCCCCGAGTTGCATAGGTACCTCCGAGTCCTCCGTGGAAGAGCGAGGAGACGGGACCTCGGGGGGAATCGCAGGGCAGTCAGAGGGGAAAACATTGAAACGTTCAAGCTGACGTTCCCTGAGACGTCGGTCAAGTCGTACTGCTAGGGCCATAACCTGGTCTAGGGAGTCAGAAGAGGGGTAGCTAACCAGCAGATCCTTCAGGGCGTCAGATAATCCTAACCTAAACTGGCACTTTAGGGCCGGGTCGTTCCACCGAGAAGCTACGCACCACTTTCTAAAATCAGAACAGTATTCCTCAACAGGTCTCCCACCCTGACGTAAGGTCACCAGCTGACTCTCGGCTAAGGCAGTCCTGTCAGTCTCGTTGTAAATGAGACCGAGGGCAGAGAAAAACCGATCAACGGAGGAAAGTTCAGGGGCGTCAGGAGCCAAGGAGAAGGCCCACTCTTGGGGCCCTTCCTGGAGTCGGGATATAATGATACCCACCCGCTGGTTCTTGGAACCTGAGGAGTGAGGTCTTAGGCGGAAATAAAGTCTGCAACTCTCCCGGAAGGAGAGAAAAGTCTTACGGTCCCCTGAGAACCGGTCAGGTAACTTGAGGTTGGGTTCTAAAGGTGAGGTGAGGGGTACTACAAAGGCAGCGTCAGACTGATTGACCCTCTGAGCCAGGGCCTGGACCTGTAGGGAGAGGCCCTGCATCTGCTGGGTCAGGGTCTCAAGGGGGTCCATGATAGCGTCAGCGTAGAAGAAATGGTAGACTAGGTAAGGGCTTGTTATTATGTAATGGCAGGAAGGAGGTGAAGGGAACAAGTGAGCCCTAATCTACCCACCGCCCTGTCCCTGCCTACTTGCAACGACCCGCCCTAGGCGACGGGGTACAACTTGGCGGCGGTCCCTACGCTGTCTAAGTGCAAGGGAGACAAACAGGGAACACGCAAGGGAATACAGTAGCCCACGGAACAGCGCGAGGAAACGGAGCGGTGAATGAGCCAGTCAGGATCAGGAAGTAGTGGAGTATACAAACGGGAGCAAGGAGCAGAAGCAAGCCAGGGGCAGAGCAACGCAGGATAAACGGAACTGAAGCAAGGCAGAAGCATGGCAGAAGCAGGCTGGAGCAAGGCAGCAGTGGGGCCAGGAATCCAAAAAGAATAACAAGCAAGGAGGAAGAGAAAACGGCAGGTATAAATGGACAGGGGGCGGAGCTAACTCTGACTGACCAGGCCGCGATAGGCTCTCCCACTCCTGAGCCTGCCACCCTGATTGGTGGGAGCAGGTGTCAGTCTCAGAGGTCTGGCCTCAGGTGTCGACTGATTAATCCTGGGAGTATACCCAGATGTAGTGCCTGGCAGATCCTTTACAGTTTGGGGCTGCATTTCAGGAAATGGAGTTGGGGATTTGGTCAGGATTAATGATGTCCTCATTGCTGAGAAATACAGGCAGATAGTTATTCATCATGCAATACCATCAGGGAAGCGTCAGATTGGTTCTAAATTTATTCTGCAGCAGGACAACGACCCCAAACATATAGCCAATGTCATTAAGAACTATTTTCAGCGTAAAGAAGAATAAGGAGCCCTGGAAGTGATAATATGGTCCCCACAGCCCTGATCTCAACATTATAGAGTCTGTCTGGTATTACATGAAGAGACAGAAGGATATCAGGAGGCCTACAGCCACAGAAAATCTGTGGTTAGTTCTCCAAGATGTTTGGAACAACCTCCCTGCCGAGTTCCTTCAAAAACTGTGTGGAAGTGTACTTAGAAGAATTGATGCTGTTTTTAAGGTAAAGAAAGGGTGGTCACACCAAATACTGATTTGATTTAGAGTTCTCTTCTGTTCATTCACTTTGCATTTTGTTAATTGATCAAAAAAAAAACTATTACGATTTTGGGGTGCATTTGTGGGAATGTGTTCCCATTTAGCCAAAAGTGAATTTGTAAGTTTAGGCTTTAATGTTGGACAATAAGGTCTAACTTGGCATTTCACTTCATCCTAAAGGTGTTCAATGCATTTGAGGTCAGGACTCTGTGCAAGCTACTCAATTTCCTCCAGACTAAACATTGTTACGTTTCTCAACGGACATGAGGATACTCTAAGCCACAATAGGTTTGGCGCTAATTAGACGGGGGTGCGGAGCCTAATGAATTTCCATGTTCTTTACTCTTAACCCCTGTAAGAAGCTATAAACGTTTCCAGTCTGATTCCCAGGTCGCCATCCACAGAATAGTCATTGATTGGTGGCAGAAGCATTGTAGGAGTAGAAGTGTAGTCAGGAAAGGAGCCTAGGGTCATCGCTAGTGGGAACACTGGTCAAAACGTGAATTTTTTTTCCCTGCTTTGTGCACAGAGGCACAGTCATGCTGCAACAGAAAAGGACCTTCCCCAAACTGTTGTTGCAAAGTTGGAAGCAGGGCCGGTTTTAGACAAAGTTTGGCCCTGGGCATGGTTAAAAGCGTGGCCCCAAATGCTGAATTAGGGCCAATTCACATCTGTGTCAGGGTTCCATTGATGGCTTCTGTCAGACCTTTCCGTCAGGGGATCCTATGAATGCAAACCAAACGGAAACGACTGCGCTATTGATTCCGTCCAAAAAAACGAAACCTTATGGAACAGAGACAAACGGAAACCATTTGCAACGGAAACATTGCCATTGAAATGGTAATGCAAACGGAGACCATGGTCTCTGTTTGGTTTGCATTCATGGCTTCCCCTGACGGAAAGGTCTGATGGAAACCATCAATGGAACCTCGATTCAGATGTGAACACACCCTTACTGTATCAATAATGCAGTCAAAGCAAATGTCCCCCCCCCGCTCACATAAAAAAATGATCTATATACAGTACATATACAGTTATTACATCATACAACTATACCAGATTAAATATTACCTGCATACTGTTACTGAATAATACCTCCACAACATAACCACATAGTGACTGAATAATACCCCCACACTGTTACTGAATAATACCTCCACACCATAACCACATAGTGATGGAATAATACCACCATACTGTTACTGAATAATACCTCCACACCATAACCAGCGACTGAATAATACTCCCATACTGTTACTGAATAATACCGCCACACTATAACCACAGTGAATAAATAATACCCCCATACTGTTACTGAATAATACCTCCACACCATAACAACATAACCACATAATGACTGAATAATATCCCCATACTGTTACCGAATAATACCTCCACATCATAACCACATAGTGACTGAATAATACCCCCATAATGTTACTGAATAATACAGCCACACCATAACCACATAGTGACTAAATAATACCCCCATACTGTTACCGAATACTACCTCCACACCATAACCACAGTGACTGAATAATACCCCCATACTGTTACTGAATAAAAACCACTATACAAAGACCAATATTACCACCATATAGTGACCTTATAGTGGTAGATGTCAGCTATACACAGGAGCTCTGCAGACCATATAAGTGATTTCAGTACATTTATATCTAGTGACTCACAGGTGATGTTTTCTCTGATTAGAGTCGTTCACTTTCCCTTTTTTTCTACATCCGGCCCAGACCACTGTGACGACTTATTCCAGCCACGAATCGTCTCTGCAGAATTTGACACACAGACATGTTGGTTTCTCGCTTTTCAAGCACCCTCCACACCTATACCCCATCCTCTCAACAAACTCGTAATCTCCAGTGCCCCAGATGGTAATAATGATCCCTCAGTGCTCAACACAATAAAAGTGCCTCATCAGTAACCGTGCCCCCTTTGTGCCCACAGCAGTAATGCCCCCTTTGGGCCCCCTGTAGATAGCACCACACACAGCCCCCGGTAGATAGCGCCAAAGTCCTCCCCCCTTATATATAGTGCCACACAACCCCCGTTAGTAGATAGTGCCACACAGCCCCCCCTTGTATATAGTGCCACTGAGCCCCCCTCCCTTGTGTATAGTGCCACACAGCCCCCCTTTTGTGTATAGTGCCACACAGCACCCCCTTGTATACAGTGCCACACCCCCTCCTTGTATATAGTGCTACACAGCTATCCCCCCTGTATATTGCCACACAGCCCCCCACCCTTGTATGTAGTGTCAGATGGAACCCCCCCTTGTATATAGTGCTACACAGCCCCCCACCCCTGTATATAGTGCCACACAGCTCCCCCTTGTATATAGTGCCACACCCCCTTGTATATAATGCCACAATGCCCTCCCCTTGTATATAGTGCACACAGCTCCGTCCCTTGTATTTAGTGCCACACAGCCCCCACCCTTGTATATACTGCCATACAGCTCCCCCTTGTATATTGTGCCTCACAGCCCCCCTCTTCCTTGTATATAGTGCCACACAGCTCCCCTTCCTTGTATATAGTGCCACACAACAATACCTCCATATATATTGCCACACAGCCCCCCTCCCATGTATATAGTGCCACACAGAACCCCCCTTGTATATAGTGCCACACAGCCCCCCTTGTATATAGTGTCACACAGCCCCCTCCCATGTATATAGTGCCACACAGAACCTCCCTTGTATATAGTGCCACACAGAATCCCCCTTGTATACAGTGCCACACAGCCCCTCTTGTATATAGTGCTACACAACCCCACTCCCTTGTAGATAATGCCACACAGTTCCCCCTGTATATAGTGCTACACAGCCCCCTCCCTTGTATATAGTGCTACACAGCCCCCCTCCCTTGTATATAGTGCTACACAGCACCCTTGTATATAGTGCTACACATCCCCACCCCCTCCCTTGTATATAGTGCTACACAGCGTCCCCCCTTATATATAGTGCTACACAGCCCCCTCTTGTATATAGTGCTGCACATCGCCCCCCCTTGTATATAGTGCTACACATTCATACACCTCTTGTATATAGTGCTATGCAGACATCCCCTCCCCTTGAATATAGTGATACACAAACATCCCCTCACCTAGTATATAGTGCTACAGACATCTCCTCTTGTATATAGTGCCACACAGCACCCCACCCTTGTACATAGTGCTACACAGACATCACCCTTGTATATAGTGCTACACAGACATCCCCTTGTATATAGTGCTACATAGACATCCAACTTTGTATATAGTGCTACACAGACATCCCCCTTGTATATAGTGCTACACAGACATCACCCTTGTATATAGTGCTACACAGACATCCCCTTGTATATAGTGCTACATAGAAATCCAACTTTGTATATAGTGCTACACAGACATCCCCCTTGTATATAGTGCTACACAGACATCCCCCTTGTATACAGTGCTACAGACATATAGTGCATATAGTGCCACAGAGTGCCCCCACCTTGTATATAGTGCTACACAGACATCCCCCTTTGTATATAGTGTTACACAGCGCCCCCCCCTGTATATAGTGCTACACAGCCACCAAAATAAAAACGGACGGAGCGCTGAACATCCTCCGGGCGGGACGCATGCGCAGACCAGCGTAATGCAGTGACGTCATCACGCCGGCTTGCGCAGGGATTCTTCCCAGCGCCTTATAGGTTGCAGGCCCAATGTGGCCTGCAGCCTATAATATTCATTTGTGTCTGTGTCCTGAGGACACAGATACAAGTGAATTATGCCCGGTGCTAACGACAACACCGGGCATGAGGGGGCCCGTGCCACCTGGCCCATAAATGTTATGGGCCGGGCGGCACGGGCCCCGTATAGCAGGGCCCGGGGGCCCTAAGAGGATAAGGGCTCTGGGCAATTGCCCAGTTTGCCCCCCCCCCCTAACACCGGCCCTGGTTGGAAGCATACAATTGTCTAACATATTGCTGTATGCTGTAGCATTAACATTACTCTTCACTGGAAATAAGGAGCCTAGCTCAAACCCTAAAAAATAGCCCCAGACCATTATCCCTTCTTCACCAAATTTTACAGTTGGCACAATGCATTTCAGTAGTTAGGGTTCTCCTGGCATCCGCCAAACCCAGACTGCCAGATACGGAAACATTCTCCATTACAGAGAACATTTTTCTATTGCTCCAGTGTTAGAGTTGCTAGCTTTTCCACCAAAAAATATTCGCTATGTTTACTCGATTAAAAAGTAGGTGTGGGTTGGAGGCGTGGCTTTTTACTTGTACTCACTAAAGATATTTAAGATCATACACGTCTATTATAGGATAATTCTGAAACCATTTTAACTGTATTTTCCAGTCTGAAGCTGTCTGAACTACCACCTGCCCCCAGCCCTCTGTTTTCTTCTTCTCCGACAGTCAGACACTACAGGCTGCCTCCAACCAGTTACAGTTAGGCTCTGTTCACATTATGTCTGTTATGTATGTATATGTCTAGGTTCAATAACCAAACGTATGTGAAAAGTGTCCCTTTGGTATATGATTGGCCAGTATACCCTCTTTATCAGTCGACTACACTTTTCAATACAAGGGGAACCCAGAAAATAAGGGAGCCACATGGTATACAGGTATCAATAGCAGATGTATGCAACTGTATAGGCATACAGTTGCATATATCTGTAGCGTTAGATTGGCGAAATACCAGAGTATTCTTCAATGAGAAAATGCTGCAGGCCCGGCTAGCACAGGTGGAGTAACTGACAGATGATGTTACAAGACGCTACTGACTGCTCCCACATCCTGATGGGTTGTGAAGAGTCCCACGTCACAAGTGTCAGTCATGTAAAGGGAACTGTTATTCACATATGGATTCGTGTCAAATACATACATGACCCCTTTCAGTCACATATAGGCTCTTAGCAAATACACTCTAGGCCCTGTCAGTCACATATAGGCCCCCTAAAAGCCCTACACATCATACACAGGACCCTGCCTGTTCTATGTGTTTGGACAGTAGGCCCCTGTCAGACACATTAAGGCTCTTTCCCATTGCATATGTGTCCCTGTCATGTTCACAGGGTCTTATTTACAATATATATGACAGAGAAAAAATTGCAAACTTTATTGAAACAAATCACAAATATTAAAAGATGAGTCATGCAAAGCATGAATAAAAACGTTCATCTAATGCAAGAGATACATGTACAGAAATGGGTGAAATTACACATGTGAACAATGTATAGCTGTTATATTGGGGCAAACAGACTGATTATTTATATAATCAATGCAATAATGCAAAAAGTAACATTTGAGATATGGCAATGTGTATAATAATGTTAATTTAGTAATAGAGTCTATGTTAAAAAAGACGCCAGCAGTCTTTTGCCGAAAATCATCCTATGATACCACTTAGAAGCAGAAAAATTGCAAATAAATATCACTCTACGTGAGTATTGTTTAAACAAGGCAGCATAGGGAAAAATAAAACCAATCACATACCCATAGTGATATCTCTGCCAAGAGAGATCGTCAGACCCGACGCGCGTTTCGGCGGGATGCCTTCGTCCGGGGGTGGCGTCTCTCCAGCTGAGGTCACCCTTTTAAAGAATCCTCCGTCCAATCGTGTGCATCGGAAAACAGGCTGTATAAATTAGTGAAGTTGTAATATCGGCGTCATGCGCCAGGCATGGAGATGGCCGCTGATGTACTTCCGGTCATGCGTCATCAGAGCGGGAGCAGGTCGACGGCGTCTGACGCCGGAGAGCCGCGCCCACTCCGATACAGACGCACCAATCGGAAGGAAGCAAAGCCTCTCCCCCTGGCGTAAGCGCACAAAACAGACTCCAGTAAGAAGTAAGTAGTTGAATATGTAAATAGAGCACACGAGTGGACAGATTCATCATGGGGATACTGAGACAATATTAGCATGTTATATGCTGAGACAATATTAGCGTGTTACATTCCCTAAGGAATATCGGAACCTATGTATATATTAAAATAGTCATACAGAGAACCTTTTCAAGGTAAATATTATGAAGATTATATGATAAACATCAATCTTCAAATAAACAAGAAATATATAAAAAACAAAAAACAAAAGAATAGTGGTATATCTATACATATATTTAAAGTTATTTTGATGTAAAAGAGCGCATCAATACATACAGTGCAAAAATCAGAGAAAAAATGTGACTAAATATGATAATTTAATATATATATAAATAAATTTTTCACACTTTAGCACTTTTTATGCACGTCTTTTGCATTTTTACACATTATATATGTATATATATTTCCTCTCTTTTGCACTTGAATTTATATCTTGAATTTATGAGCTCCAATATTATTAATGTCTATGTATTGGATATCATCTGTAAATATTTATTATTTTCACTTTTATTTATTGTCATCCAAATTAAATTATCATATTTAGTCACATTTTTTCTCTGATTTTTGCACTGTATGTATTGATGCGCTCTTTTACATCAAAACAACTTTAAAGAGGCTCTGTCACCAGATTTTGCAACCCCTATCTGCTATTGCAGCAGATCGGCGCTGCAATGTAGATTACAGTAACGTTTTTATTTTTAAAAAACGAGCATTTTTGGCCAAGTTATGACCATTTTCGTATTTATGCAAATGAGGCTTGGAAAAGTACAACTGGGCGTGTTTAAAAGTAAAAGTACAACTGGGCGTGTATTATGTGTGTACATCGGGGCGTGTTTACTACTTTTACTAGCTGGGCTTTCTGATGAGAAGTATCATCCACTTCTCTTCACAACGCCCAGCTTCTGGCAGTGCAGCACTGTGACGTCACTCACAGGTCCTGCATCGTGTCGGCACCAGAGGCTACAGTTGATTCTGCAGCAGCATCAGCGTTTGCAGGTAAGTAGCTACATCGACTTACCTGCTAACGCCGATGCTGCTGCAGAATCATCTGTAGCCTCTGGTGTCGATGTGTCCTCGCTCGTCTGACACGATGCAGGACCTGTGAGTGACGTCACAGCGTGATCTCTGGAGAACACGGCTGTGTCTGCACTGCCAGAAGCTGGGCGTTCTGAAGAGAAGTGGATGATACTTCTATGCACAACGCCCAGCTAGTAAAAGTGGTAAACACGCCCCGATGTACGCACATAATACACGCCCAGTTGTACTTTTACTTTTCAACACGCCCAGTTGTACTTTTGCAAGCCTCATTTGCATAAATACGAAAATGGTCATAACTTGGCCAAAAATGCTCGTTTTTTAAAAATAAAAACGTTCCTGTAATCTACATTGCAGCGCCTATCTGCTGCAATAGCAGATAGGGGCTGCAAAATCTGGTGACAGAGCCTCTTTAAATATATGTATAGATATACCACTATTCTTTTGTTTTTTGTTTTTTATATATTTCTTGTTTATTTGAAGATTGTTGTTTATCATATAATCTTCATAATATTTACCTTGAAAAGGTTCTCTGTATGACTATTTTAATATATACATAGGTTCCGATATTCCTTAGGGAATGTAACACGCTAATATTGTCTCAGCATATAACATGCTAATATTGTCTCAGTATCCCCATGATGAATCTGTCCACTCGTGTGCTCTATTTACATATTCAACTACTTACTTCTTACTGGAGTCTGTTTTGTGCGCTTACGCCAGGGGGAGAGGCTTTGCGTCCCTCCGATTGGTGCGTCTGTATCGGAGTGGGCGCGGCTCTCCGGCGTCAGACGCCGTCGACCTGCTCCCGCTCTGATGACGCATGACCGGAAGTACATCAGAGGCCATCTCCATGCCTGGCGCATGACGCCGATATTACAACTTCACTAATTTATACGACCTGTTTTCCGATGCACACGATTGGACGGAGGATTCTTTAAAAGGGTGACCTCAGCTGAAGAGACGCCACCCCCGGACGAAGGCATCCCGCCGAAACGCGCGTCGGGTCTGACGATCTCTCTTGGCAGAGATATCACTATGGGTATGTGATTGGTTTTATGTTTCCCTATGCTGCCTTGTTTAAACAATACTCACTTAGAGTGATATTTATTTGCAATTTTTCTGCTTCTAAGCGGTATCATAGGATGATTTTCGGCAAAAGACTGCTGGCGTCTTTTTTAACATAGACTCTATTACTAAATTAACATTATTATGCACATTGCCATATCTCAAATGTTACTTTTTGCATTATTGCATTGATTATATAAATAATCAGTCTGTTTGCCCCAATATAACAGCTATACATTGTTCACATGTGTAATTTCACCCATTTCTGTACATGTATCTCTTGCATTAGATGAACGTTTTTATTCATGCTTTGCATGACTCATCTTTTAATATTTGTGATTTGTTTCAATAAAGTTTGCAATTTTTTCTCTGTCATATATGCTGTGTTAATTGTACCCCACACTTTATAGGCTATACATTAGATGTTGAGGGTCAATGCACCAAGGAATACTTGGTTTTATTAAAGATCTTGTCTTTAATTTAGTTCACGACATTCTCTTTTGTTACATATATTAGCGAGATCGCTTCCTGTCTGTACCAGTAGGTTCTTGTTGGTCTTATTTACAAGTAGGGCAACACAACAAACCTCCACCAGGCTGGAAATTAACTTAAGAGAGCCCAGCCTGTCTTATGCAGAAATAGGCACCAGGAGACATTGCAAGGCTATATTCTACTTGCAGTATCATGGCCTCTGGGGAAGTAATTTTCTCTTTTCCAGTGATCGCATAATTCTAACAGAGAGGCGTCAATTTGAAATCCTCATTCACTACTGCTCCATTATGAACAGTTGGCACAGTGAACAGCTGGATGAAGAAAAGTTTCATTGCTAAGTTAACAGCAAGCCCCTACACCCAAATAAGGAACTGAGGTACCCAGAAAAGTTTTTGAAAATGTGAGCCTGAATATTAGTTCCTATAAGAAGCTACACTTTACAGCAAAGTTACCGACACTTGCTATTGGTGGTCAAAAATGATTACCGGCACTGGCTTTAAGTTGTTAAATCCAGCTGGGCCATTGGTTTACTAGCCAGATAACAACCCTATCCAGAGTCTAGTGCTGGCGTGCTTTACACCACTCCAGCCGACGCTTGGCATTCGCATGGTGATCTTAGGCTTGTGTGCAGCTGCTCGACCATGGAAACCCATTTCATGAAGCTCCCAAAGTACAGTTTGTAGCGCCGGCGGATGCTGACCGCCTGCATCTCTCTCTTCCCAGTCACCACGGCCAACAGTCTTTTCATGCTAACCAGCGTCTCCCTACTCAGGGACGCCGGCGCGCTCTGCTCCCTGCCTCCTCTGCTGCTTTGTGCATGCTCTCAGCCTGCTTCCAGTAATCCGGCACCAGCCTGCCACCTGTAATCTGGCAACAGCCTGCTTCCAGTAATCCGGCATCAGCCTGTATCCTGCTACCAGGGCCGCCATCAGGAATTTCAGGGCCCCCTACAGCTACATTTTCTGGGCCCCCCTACCGTGGCACCGCCTGTTAACGGTACTCCGTCCAGTACTATATCATGGTACCCAGGGCCGCCATCAGGGGGAGTATTAGGGGTACTGATGTGAGAGGCCCGGCCAAACCTAATTGAAAGGGGGGCCCGGCAAACTGCCGCGACTTGCCTTTGGTAGAAAAAAAACAGGCCCCTGCAATGGGGCCCGTTTTTTTCACCAAAAGAATGTCATGAGCTGTGGGCCCCCCTTTCAATTAGGTTTGGCCGGGCCTCTCACATCAGTACCCCTAATACCCCCCTGATGGCGGCCCTGGGTAGCATGGGGGCTGTCAAACACCGCCGCCCGTGCGACCGATCACGCGCACCCGCAAACTCCCGCGCATGCGCACCGGCGACCGCCTGGAACCGCGCACCGAATTTTGAGGCAGATTTTGACCTGCCCACACTATCTTGCTGCGTTTTTTGCCTGCGGCGATTGAGGACAGCAGACAGAAAACGCAGCGAAAAATGCATTTTCTGCCTCCCATTGATTTCGATGGCAGGTCAGAGGCGGAACCGCGGCAAGAAAGGACGTGCTGCTTTTTCTTTTTTCCGCGACTGGCTCCTATTGATTTCAGATTAAATCAATGGGAGGCGGTTTTGGAAGTTTTTTGGTGCTGATTCTGACGCAGCGTCCGAGTCAATATCAAGGCCCAAAAACTCTGGGAACTGGGCCTTATTGTTAGGGCTTATTCAGACGAACGTGTAATACGTCCGTGAAACGTGTGTGATTTTCACGCGCCTTGCACGGACCTATGTTACTCTATGGGGCCGTTCAGACTGTCAGTGATTTTCACGCAGCGCGAGTCCGCTGCGTAAAACTCACGACATGTCCGATATTTGTGCATTGTTCGCGCATCACGCACCAATTGAAGTCAATGGGTGCGTGAAAATCACGCCCAGCACTTCCGCAGCCGTATAAACTATGAATGAAAACAGAAAAGCACCGCGTGCTACAAACATACAAACAGAGTGTCATAATGATGGCGGCTGCGCGAAAATCACGCAGCCACGCATCATACGCTGCTGACACACGGAGCTGTTATGGACCTTTTGCAAGCGCAAAACGCCACGTTTTTGCGCGCGCAAAAAGCACACGCTTGTGTAAATCCGGCCTTAGGGTAGGAACACACTAGGCATGAACACTGCGGATTTTATGCAACACATTTTATTGTGGAAAAGCCGCAGCGTATTAGTCGCAGCAGAGGGGGTCAGATATGAACAAATCTCATCCACACGCTGCAAAAATAATGGACCTGCCGTGTGGCTTTTGGCCTTTTAAGCCGCAGCGTGTCAATGTATTCTGTGGAATCGCCGCTCGTCTGTTGCAGAAATGCTGCGGTTCTGCCGCAAAAATCACAAATGAGAAAAAAAAAAAAAGGCACTTTTTTAAATTTATAAAAAAGTTTAGACTTGCCCCGGCCGTAGTCCTGGTGACGCGATCCTCTATTCTTAGCGCAGCCCCGCCTCCTGTCATGACGTTTCATCCCATGTGACTGCTGCAGCGGTCACATGGTCTACAGCGTCATCCCAGGACGCGGGGCTACGTTCAGAAGAGAGAGATGCGTCACTTAAACTACGGCCGGGGCAAGTCTAAACTTTTATTTCCCTGCAGGATTCCCGCAGCAGACACGCCTCACCAAACCTGCGCCACTATTTGGTGCGATTTTGCTGGCAGAATTCCCTGCGGCTACCGGGGCGGATAAGCTGTGTAGTTTTACTCAGCATATCCGCCTAGTGTGTCCCTTATGATGTCGCTCCTGGAGCTGCTGCCGGTCTCTAAATAGGCAGTTGGTCCAGTAGAATTTGGAATTATTTTTTTTTGTGAACCAGCTTAAAAAAATACAAAACTTTTGTGTTAGGGCCTGTTCACATCACCGTTCGCTTCCGCTCCGGGGTTCCTTCTGAGGTTTCTGTCGGGTGAACCCCGCAACGGAAAGTGAAAGTGACAGCACAGCTTCCGTTTCCATCACCATTAGCGCAGTCGACTGCGCTATTAATTCCGTCCGAAAACCAGCCGGAATGGTGACGAACGGAAACCATTAGCGATGTTTCCGTCACCATTGAGATCAAACGTCATGACAGGAGGCGGGGCTGCGCTAAGAATAGAGGATCGCGTCACCAGGACTACGGCCGGGGCAAGTCTAAACTTTATCAATTTAAAAAAGTACCTTTTTTTTTTCTCTTGTGTGATTTTTGCGGCAGAACCGCAGCATTTCCGCAACAGAGGAGCAGCGATTCCCCAGAATACATTGATATGCTGCAGCTTAAAAAGCCAAAAAGCCACACGGCAGGTCCATTGTTTTTGCAGCGTGTGGATGAGATTTGTTCATATCTCATCCACTCTGCTGCGACTGTGATACGCTGCGGATTATCCACAATAAAATGTGTTGCATAAAATCCGCAATGTTCATGCCTAGTGTGTTCCTACCCTAAGGCCGGATTTACACAAGCGTGTGCTTTTTGCACGCGCAAAAAACGTGGCGTTTTGCGCATGCAAAAGGTCCATAACCGCTCCGTGTGTCAGCAGCGTATGATGCGCGGTTGCGTGATTTTCGCGCAGCCGCCATCATTATGACACTCTGTTTGTAGCACGTGGTGCTTTTCTAATTTCATTCATAGTTTATACGGCTGCGGAAGCGCTGGGCGTGATTTTCACGCACCCATTGACTTCAATGGGTGCGTGATGCGCGAACAATGCACAAATATCGGACATGTCGTGAGTTTTACGCAGCGGACACACGGACACACGCTGCGTGAAAATCACTGACAGTCCGCACGGCCCCGTAGAGTAACACATGTCCGTGCGAGGCGCGTGAAAATCACACACGTTGCACGGATGTATTACACGTTCGTCTGAATAAGCCCTAACAATAAGGCCCAGTTCACAGAGTTTTTGGGCCTTGATATTGACTCGGACGCTGCGTCAGAATCAGCACCAAACAACTTCCAAAACCGCCTCCCATTGATTTAATCTGAAATCAATGGGAGCCAGTCGCGGAAAAAAGAAAAAGCAGCACGTCCTTTCTTGCCGCGGTTCCGCCTCTGACCTGCCATCGAAATCAATGGGAGGCAGAAAATGCATTTTTCGCTGCGTTTTTTGTCTGCTGTCCTCAATCGCCGCGAGCAAAAAACGCAGCAAAAAAACGCGGCAAGATAGTGTGGGCAGGGCAAAATCTGCCTCAAAATTCTATAAGGAATTTTGAGGCAGATTTTTTTTTGCCTGCAAAATACTGTGTGAACAGGGCCATACATGATCAGCACTTTGAGATAATTTACTCACTGTGTCAGAAGAGCTGCTCCCACTCCAGTCCTCTTCCGGCGATGTCTTCCAGGGGAGGTCTTCGGTCCAGACGTCCAGTCCTTCACCTCCAGCCAGGCTCCAGGTAAGTTTTGTCCATGTGTGTCCGCGGCTGCGCGCGCTTCGTTCGCGGGTGCGCGCGCGGCCGATCTCGGGTGCGCGCGCGGGCGGTCTCCAGTGCGGGCGTTCGTGGATGCGCGCTCGCGAGTGCGCACGCGCGGGAGTTTCCTTGTGCGCGCGATCGGGTGCGCGCGCGCGGGCGGACGGTTTGACGGCCCCCCATGACGAGGGGAGGGGGCCCGCAGCAGCAGCAGCTCACGACATTCTTTTGGTGAAAAAAACGGGCCCCATTGCAGGGGCCCGTTTTTTCCTACCAAAAGAATGTCGAGGCAGTTACCGGGCCCCCCTTTCAATTAGGTTTGGCCGGGCCCCTCACACCACTACCCCTAATACCCCCCTGATGGCGGCCCTGCCTGCTACCACCAACGTAACATCGGCCTGTGTCTGCCTAGCTTCTGTTTGGCCAGCAGTTACTCCGATGGGACCACCTCAAGAGGTAGTAGCCTGGCAACCTCCCCACAGCGAAGTCCAGATCTCCGTACATGAGTTAAAGGGTGAAGACAGAGGAGGCTGCTTAGACAACGCCCTTAGAGGTAGGCCTATGCCAATTAGGTGGAGAAGCCTAGTGGGTTCACAAACCTGCTGGTCATTACACAGTTCTTGTGCTGCTGATGGCACTTCCAGAGGCAGTTTGGAACTCTATATTGAGTGATACCACAGAATTTTTATGTGCCATGCGCTTTAGCACTCGACGGCTCCACTCTGAGTTTGTATGGTCTATCGCTTTGTGGCTAAGCTGTTGTTACTCCTAAACACTTTCACTTCACAATGATAGCACTTACAGTTGACCCGTGGCAGAACTAGAAGATCAAAAATTTCCCAAACTGACTTGATGGCAAAGATGGAATCCTTTGGCTGTGCCACATTTAAAGTCACTGAGCTCTTTAGTACGACCCATACTATGACCAATGTGTGTCAATGGAGATTGCATGGTTATGTGCTTGATTTTATGCATTTGTTTGCAATGGGTGTGACTGAAACACCTGAACTCAATAATTAGGAGAGTGTCCAAATACTTTTGGCCATATGGTGTATATAGACACAATTTGTAACTCAACATTAACATTATTGAATAACTGGCTTATGGAAATAATATCCGTTACAGCAGAGGAGAGCACTTTAGGAAAAGGAGCTATATATGAGTAGTTTTGCTGCCAGACCTCTCAGGTGATATTCCTCATAGCAACCACCATTGCTATATAGATCTGCCTTTGGCTAAGATAACACACACCAATGTACCAGCTCTACTTTCCTCTATCACATAATATAATTTAATAAACTAATAAGAAAAATCTCATAAATTGCAATGTTTTTGTCACAAGCTACAACTGATAATAAGTAATGAGTAAATTCCGTAAAAATAGCAGCTACTGGGGAGGGCAGCTGATCTCTCTATATGTGATTATACATGACATTGGAATTCTGCAAATTCTCAGTAATACTGAAAAAACTGCTCACAAGTACAAACATCCTATCTAAGAATAGATCAAGTGGACTTGGCAGAAACAATGCCATTGATGCTGACAATGTGTGACAGGAAACAAGGCCATGTGATCTGCATGTTGTGTAGCTCTAGTTCTTGTGTAAGATTACAACAACACATTCTTCCAAAACCGCTCTCCGAGATCCCAACATCCGAACAAAAGGCAGTATTGAAGCTGCCCGTGCTGACAATCTTACCACTGTTTCCTCTCTGAATAATTATGCAGAGCAGCTTCATTACGGATGTGCCGTAAATTAGCTTCATTGTCCATTATGCAAACATATTTCTTTTGGATACTAATGGAATGTTCTAGAAATAGATTACAGAATAACTCAATTAGTTTTGTTGCATGTCATCAAATGTATCCTGTCTGCCCCTCATTCACTTTGTGTTTATTATATACTGTATATAATTTAGTACCAATTTTTAGCTTAATGTTTATATCAGAAAAAAAGCATAGGAGATTCAAGGACTGATAATTTTCAAATGCGACAAAATATTTCAAATATTAGCTTTATAATGAGGTTTATCATTATATTAGGGAATTAAACAACAATGTTTACATTTAAAGGGGTATTCCAGTTCAAGCAAATATAAAGTATTCATAGTATAATGAAAGTTTTGCCACTTTACTATAATAATATACTGTGTGTATCAATTCCTCACAAATTTCTAAATCTGTGCTTGCAGTAATACAATGGGAGCTTGAAAATCTGTCCTGGTCATGTGATGGATATACAGGTGCACCCAGTGGGGTAGCTATAGGGGCCGCAGCAGTCACAGATGCGACCGGGCCCCTAAGCCTGGGGGGCCCACAGGCCTCCCATTGTCACACGGCGCTAACTGTACAACAGATTTTTTTAATGATTTACTTGCAGTGACGCCGGCACTAGGCGGGGCTGAAGGAACCCTCACTCAGTGTACCATGTGACATCACGAGAGGGGCGTTCCAGCCATTCAGGAAGAGGTGCAGACGTGGTGCAGACAGTGGGAGAGAGCCTGGAAGTTGGAGCCGATCATCCGACTCTTCAAGAAACAACAACACCTGGGGAGCCGTAGAGGGGGTCCGTAATGTAATGTATTGTATTGTGCTGTCTGTGTTTGCGGTGGAGAGAGAAGAGCACAATACAATACATTACAAACTGTGGGTCGTGTGAAAACCTCTGGGGGGTCTTGAGCCAGTCACCGAGGTTCCTGTTCCAACTGTATCTGCGTCGTCAGGACGCATTTACAGTTGAATTCAATGCTGGAGCAAGGAGCTGACGGCTCCTTCCTCCAGCATTCACTGTACCATGAGTGGCTCGGCACAGGCAGGCACGATGTAGTGACGTCATTGCGCCTGCCTGCACCGAGTCACTCATAGCACAGTGCAGATGAGGAGAAGGATCTCTTGCACTCATCGGGGGAACGGGCATAGGTAAGTATTTTTCTATTCGGCACATATGGTGGCATTATACTGGGTATGGAAGGTGGGCTGTCTGATATGGTGGCACCTATGGGGTGAATTATACTGTGGGGGCAGCTATGGGGGTGCATTATAGTGTGGGGTCAACTATGGTGGTGCATTATACTGTGGGGGCAGCAATGGGGGTGCATTATACAGTGTGGGCAGCTATAGGGGTGCATTATAAAGCAGTGGCAGCTATAGGGGTGCATTATACTGTGGAGGCAGCCATGGGGGGCATTATACTGTATGTGGCAGCTATGGGGGACGCATTATACAGTGTGGGGGCAGATAATGGGGGCATTATACTGTGTGGAGGCAGCTAATGGAGGCATTATACTGTGTGGGGTGGCTAATGGGGCATTATATTGTATGGGGGGCATTATACTGTATGGGGCAGCTATGGGGAGAATTATACTGTAAGGGAGCCAGCTATGGGGGCATTACACTGTATGAGGGCAGCTATGGGGGCATTATACTGTGTGGGGGCAGCAAAGGGGAGCATTATACTGTGTGGGGGCATCTATGGGGGGCATTATACTGTTGGGGCAGCCATGGGGGGAATTATACTGTGTGGGCATCCATAAGGGCTGTTAGGCAAGGCGGCTGGGCATAGGCGTGTGCAGTGGTCTTGTGGTGCTGGGGAGGTGTAGAGGGGGCCAAGGTGAATTCTAGCACTATGGCGCTTTAGCTACTTCCCTGAGTGCACCGTTCCTTGCAAGACAGAGCTGTGATATCTGGACTATAGCTGTAATCAGTTCCGCACCTTTGGATTATTACATCACCACAGATTTTCTACCTCTAGATGTAAACAATGTAGGCTACCAGTGAATTACAGCATTAGAAGACTAAAAGCTGCTGTTAATGTCTTGTGTTCTCCAAAGAGGCTGTGCAGCCCTTCAGGTTATTATCAGATCACTTCAACTTGCTAAATAACATTAATTATAATATTAACATTAATTAAGGGATTTAGTAATTATACCATTGCCTGATATAATCATTACAGGAGCTTCACTATAAAACTTCATCACCAAAGCAGTTGATAGTGTTTTGGTCAAAGTTCTATAAAAATATGACTGTGACTAGTACAGAGGTTATTATTATTTTATTATTATGAGCTTGTTGGACATCTCATTCCAAAATTGTGCGTGTTAATATGGAGTTTGTCCCCTCTGTGGTTGTAACAGCCTTTACTCTTCTGGATAGGCTTTCCACAAGATTTTGGAGTTCGTCTGTGGGAATTTGTGCCCATTCAGCCATAATTTTTGTAGCCAGGCACTGATGTTGGACAAGAAGGTCTGGCTCGCAATCAGCATCCCAATTCATCCCAAAGGTGTTTCGATGGCATTGAGGTCAGGGGTCTCTGCAGGCCACTCACGTTTCATCCACAGCAAACTCATCAAACCATGTCAGTATGGACCTCACTTTGTGCACCGGGGCACAGTCATGATAGAACAGGTAAGGGCCTTCCTCAAATTGTTGCCACAAAGCTGGAAGCATACAATTGTCTAAAACATCTTTGTATACTGAAACATTAACATTACCATTCACTGGAAATAAGGGGCTTAGTTCAAATCCTGAAAGACAGCCCCAGACCCTTATCCTTCCGCCACCAAATTTTACATTAGGGACCATGCATTTGGTAAGTAGTGTTCTCCTGGCATCCGCAAAACCCAGACTGGCAGCTAGGGAAACGTGATTCATCATTCCAAGGAACATGTTTCCACTGCTCCATGGCCCAGTGGCGGCGTGCTTTACATGCTCGGTATATATGGGAAATGCCCCTAAATAAATGTGTCACATCTTTCGGCCGATTGTAAGCCACAATTGTGACACAATGACAGCGGACGTGTCCCTTCCATACCACCCTTACTATCGGACATACTGTAAAATAAAAATTAGGTATATTCACCTCACCGGGCGTCCACAGGCTTCCTCAGCATGCTGTGGCTCATATAAGGTCCTGATCTTGAGCAGCGTCAGGGCCTTATATGCCACGCAGCACTCAACGCCATCAGTGCTTTGTCACATATGACGTCCTGACCCTGCCTGGCGTTAATACGTTGTATGAGCCACAACATGAGGTGCCTGAGGGGACCCAGAGGGGAGAAAAAGAGCAGTGAAGTGAGCAATCTTTTTCTTTTAATTGATTTAATTGTCCCATGGGGAAGGTTTAGGTGGTTGTCTGCTTTGCTATGCCCCACAGAGTGAAATGTTCAAAATTGCAACTTGTCTATCCTTTTGTGACATTCTACACTAGAAAACTGGCGTAGAAAGGTTGATAAATTCCCCTCATTAAGTTTTTTATGTTGTACGTATATGCCATAAAAGGAAAAACTCCACATAAATGGGAAATCTGTGAGTCTCTCTATAGATATCATCGTTTATTCTCATTCATCTTCTTTGTGTGATACTAATGCAATGTACTTTTGTAAATGCAGTTTAGTTAACCCTTTTAGTGCCATGAAAAATGAACATTTAGTATATATTATAACTCCCTGTATGAAAATTGCTTTATCTCCGATAACCTAGTTATTTTTATATATCTACTGTGATGTGACAGAACTGTGCAGACACACTTACAATAAATACTGTAGGCTTGTTTTACTTCAATGTTCTAACTTAATTTGTGCCCTCATTTTCTCAGTGTTCATTTGAATGCACATGGATTGTAATTTTGGCAATTGAACTATTTATTTTCTTTTCTTCTGCAGTTTTTGCTTAGAAAAAGGGAACGTCTACTACAGAATAAGTCGTATGCTAAACACATACATTCAGCTTGCTTTATCCTCAGATGACCTTACGTACTGCCTGTAAGTGCAACCTTTCAGCTTGTGCATTACCAGAATGGAAAATGAGTCTCAGAAATCATTGCTTTTACATTGCATATACTGTACAGAATGTACTTCAATAATATGAAGCATTTAACGGAATTTAGGAAAAAATATGCTTCCAGACACAGAAAGTCCTTTTTGAAGAACCTTTATTCATCGTGAAAGAACACAAAGCTCAAAGTATACAGTGTGTTCTTGGCAAAATGGAAAAGTCTAACAGCTAGATATTAAACCTTCTAGTGCATACTCTATGCTCTTCTTCTAAGTTACTGAAGGCATACACAAATTATTTGGAATTAATCCCAATTTTAATTACCTTTCTACTTTGACTGTATTCTATTCAATAAACATTCAGCTTTCTAACAATAAATCCATGGTTACTTCTAAAAGAACAGGATATTAAATATTGGCTCTCATTCTGTTCGTTTAAAACTTTAGCTGTAATATATTAGCATCATTATCGTCTTTCCTTCAAAAAGACTTACACTGCACTTAAAGGGTTGACCCATCGGGACCCCACTTTTAATGTCCAGCTCCCCTGATTTCTGGGTGGCGTGATCAATGATAATTGCTGTTGTCTTACAAAGTGCCTTACCAAATGCAGCGACTCTCAACTGTGGCTAATAGGGGAAGGGCTCTTGAGCTTCTAATTTCGATAAATGAATAGACATGCTATGTATTAATTTAAAGTGAATTTGTCTTCATGTCATCCCCTATGAAACGTAGAGTAGGCAAACTTATACTGCCCTAAATAAGATAAGCAGAAGCACATAAAAAGTTAAATCAAGTAGACTAAACTTTAATATAAGAGATTGTTACCATTAAAAAAAATCTCACGACTTTTATTCATCCCAGACCTGTTCAAATATTGTGGCGCTTTAGTACAGTAATACATTTTGAGTAGAAGGATCTCAAATGTTATTATATCAAATGTTATGTGCGAATTTGGCCATAACCCTGTAGCCTTTATAATTTTATATTGTGATTGCTGACAATGACTAAAACACATTTGTGCATTAAATCGAATAATTCCTGAAAGGGTATTGGCAATCAGGGCCGCGGCTCCTGTCAGAATTTTAAGGGTGACTACAGGAGGAACAGTCGTTGGATCGTCAGTCCTGTTGCATAGGCAACTGTAAGACACCAGAAGCCTCTCCTGTAAAGGTCCTTTGCAGGAAAGACTACTGGTGTCGTATGGTTGACTAGGCAACTAGCTGCGTCTAATACCCTCATTTTAAAGAGGACATGTCATCTGCCAAAAACAAACTGCAGCTGACATCTTCATTAGATTGTTGGCACTACAGAAATTCTGGTGCTTTTTTTTTTTTCTTCTAGCTCCCACTTGAGATATCGGTGCCATTTGTTTTGGAGCCCGATATGAAAATTACTAACAAAAAACACAAAAAGACCCTGGTAGGTAGCGAGCACATAAACAATTACTATAAACTAAATGCACAAAGGCAAGCGAAGCCCTATTTCCCAACTACCGATACAAGAGCTAAAAAAAAAATAACCTTTTTTATGGTTATTGTAAGCGAATTGACGAACCACATAAAATAAAATAGTCAATGTGAGCTGCTAGAGAATAAACTGCAAGGTGCAGTACCTAGAGAATATATTTGAATAGCTCACTTCTTTCTGTTTATATTTCGACTAGAGCCAGCGGCTGCAGCTCGATGTAACTCCACTAACTAGTGGGATATGGTGCATCTAACAGCAGAGCATGGTATTAAAATTAGTTAGCCCCCCCCCGACATGTTTCGCTACAGATGTAGCGTCTTCAGGGGTTTACAGGGCTAATGACGGCGCACTGCGAACTTCCCCTTATTTTATAAACATGGGATGACATGTGCGTAGGTGTGTCCCTCTAAGTAGCCAATCATAATCCATATAGATGGTTGAGCCCTACTCTAGTAGGATGGACGTCGGAATTGACCAATCAGAGCTCATACCGACTGTCAAATCATGGATTACAGTTTTCTCACATAAAGTGTAGAAGAGGTATACAACGTCTAAGTATGAGATCGCTAAGATACTTAGACATTTTCAGAGCTGGGCTTATTGCGCATGCGCAGGGACTTAGTCCCTGAGATAGATAGATATGCCTTGCGAAGTATAGGTATAATGTCTAAGTATAAAAATAATCCAGCATGTATGAAAATGCTACGATACCTGGACATTGACAGAACTAAGACGAATTGCGCATACACTACCGGTCAAAAGTTTGGGGTCACCCAGACAATTTTGTGTTTTCCATGAAAACTCACACTTATATTTATCAAATGAGTTGCAAAATGACTAGAAAATATAGTCAAGACATTGACAAGGTTAGAAATAATGATTTTTATTTGAAATAATAATTTTCTCCTTTAAACTTTACTTTCGTCAAAGAATGCTCCATTTGCAGCAGTTACAGCATTGCAATCCTTTGGCATTCCAGCTGTTAATTTGCTGAGGTAATCGGGAGAAATTTCACCCCATGCTTCCAGAAGCCCCTCCCTCAAGTTGGATTGGCTTGATGGGCACTTCTTGCGTACCATACGGTCAAGCTGCTCCCACAGCAGCTCTATGGGGTTGAGATCTGGTGACTGCGCTGGCCACTCCATTACAGATAGAATACCAGCTGCCTGCTTCTTCCCTAAATAGTTCTTGCATAATTTGGAGGTGTGCTTTGGGTCATTGTCCTGTTGTAGGATGAAATTGGCTCCAATCAAGCGCTGTCCACAGGGTATGGCATGGCGTTGCAAAATGGAGTGACAGCCTTCCTTATTCAAAATCCCTTTTACCTGGTATAAATCTCCCACTTTATCAGCACCAAAGCATCCCCAGACCATCACATTACCTCCACCATGCTTGACAGATGGCGTCAGGCACTCTTCCAGCATCTTTTCAGTTGTTCTGCGTCTCACAAATGTTCTTCTGTGTGATCCAAACACCTCAAACTTTGATTCGTCTGTCCATAACCCTTTTTTCCAATCTTCCTCTGTCCAATGTCTGTGTGCTTTTGCCCATATTAATCTTTTTCTTTTATTAGCCAGTCTCAGATATGTCTTTTTCTTTGCCATTCTGCCCTGAAGGCCAGCATCCCGGAGTCGCCTCTTCACTGTGGACGTTGACACTGGCGTTTTGTGGTTACTATTTAATGAAGCTGCCAGTTGAGGACCTGTGAGGCGTCTATTTCTCGAACTAGAGACTCTAATGTACTTGTCTTGTTGCTCAGTTGTGCAGCGGGGCCTCCCACTTCTCTTTCTACTCTGGTTAGAGCCTGTTTATGCTGTCCTCTGAAGGGAGCAGTACACACCGTTGTAGGAAATCTTCAGTTTGTTGGCAATTTCTCGCATGGAATAGCCTTCATTTCTAAGAACAAGAATAGACTGTCGAGTTTCACATGAAAGCTCTGTTTTTCTAGCCATTTTGAGAGTTTAACCGAACCCACAAATGTAAAGCTCCAGATTCTCAACTAGCTCAAAGGATGGTCAGTTTTATAGCTCCTCTAAAGAGCAAAACTGTTTACAGCGGTGTTAACATAATTGCACAAGGGTTTTCAAGTGTTTTCTAATCATCCATTAGCCTTCTAACACAGTTAGCAAACACAATGTACCATTAGAACACTGGAGTGAGGGTTGCTGGAAATGGGCCTCTATACACCTATGCAGATATTGCATTAAAAACCAGACGTTTGCAGCTAGAATAGTCATTTAGCACATTAACAATGTATAGAGTGTATTTCTGATTAATTTATCTTCATTGAAAAAAAACTGTGCTTTTCTTTCAAAAATAAGGAAATGTCTAAGTGACCCTAAACTTTTGAACAGTAGTGTACCTACAGACTATCAGATGGATAGATATAATTTGCAAAGTCAATGTTTAATGTCTAAGTGTCAAATTTACGTATATGTAAAGGCACTTAGTTGGTAGATAAAGAGCGTCCTGCGCATGCCCAGGGACTTGGGGCCAAAGAAAGCTATGTGTATCGTTTTGGAAGCAATATAAAATTAGATTGAATAAATGTTTAATTTTAATATATAAATGTATAACGGAATGTGGATACAGATCGTAATGCTATGATGTAGATAGCTAATTCCAAGGTTAGATAGGTCTACGCCATTTTTTTCAAAAAAATAAGCATATACTCAAATGATGATCAAAAGGGAAGATAGCCATCAAAGGCTGATGGTTCGAAACTAAGTCCCAAAGGACTGACAGTAAGGAGAATGTTAAGTTATTAACAATAAAGTACATGCAATAAAATGATGATAATTGAATATAAATATCATCAAGAGGTAAAAGGCAGGTACGTAAGTAAAAATACTATGACACAATCACAAAGGAAGATATGTAGATAAAAACATATCCATAAGTCACACTGTAAGGTAAGTAAGTTAGAGAAAGGGCACAAAAGTGAATTCTTCATTGAGTTAATTTGGACTTAAAGTGCTTAAATGGTGAATCCAACGTGCTTCTTATTGTAGAAGTTTACAGTCTAAATTTCCAGCTCTGGGGCCCAATTTCAGTCGGTTAATATATGCCAGAATTGGAGTAACCGAGTGTTGCCATCATGTATGAATGTAATATGTCTCGACAAAGGCGTATCTTCCTTTTTGTTTATCGTGCTGAGGTGTTTTGAGATTCTTCTCCTCAATTCCTGGACAGTTTTGATCACATAAAGTTTGGGGCATGGGCATTTTTCTATATAAATAACTCCACTACTTTGACAATTAATAAATTTCCTAATCTCATAAGTATTCCCATTAAAGGGTTTGCAGGAATTCTTGACGGTGGGCATAAGGGGACCAAAGGAACAACTTCCACAAGAATGGAAGCCTTTAACTGGAGAGTTAAGTCAAATATTCCGTGGGATAGATAGCACCGGCATAGTGACTGTGTACTAGTCACTATTCAGGCAATTTATTAATTGTCAAAGTAGTGGAGTTATTTATATAGCAATGCGCCCAGCTCTGAAAATGTCTAAGTATCTTAGCGATGTATACCTCTTCTACACTTATGCGCATGAGCAAACTCTAATCCATGATTGGACAATCGGTATGACCTCTGATTGGTCAGTTATGACGTCCATCATACTAGAGAAGGGCTCGACCATCTATATGGATTATGATTGACTACTTACAGGGACATTCCTACGCACATGTCATCCCATGTTTAAAAAAGAAAGGGGAATTTCGCATTTCAATATCATGTTCTGCTGTTAGTTGCACTCTAGTCTACTAGTTAGTAGAGTTACAGCGTTCTGCAGCCTCTGGCACTAATCAAAATATAAACAGATAGAAGTGAGCTATTCAAATATATTCTCTATGTACTGCACCTTACAGTTTATTCTCTTGCAGCTCGCATTGATTATTTTATTTTATGTGGTTTGTCAATTCGCTTACAATAGCATTAATAAAGGTTATTTATTTTAGTTCTTGTATCGGTAGTTGGGAAATAGGGCTTCGCTTGCCTTCATGCATATAGTTGATAGTAATTCGATATGAAAATTAGGCCTTTAACTGTCAAGTGGATGGTTACTCCTTGGCAAGCAGTGTTAACTGTCCACTTGACAGTCAAAGGCCTCATTTGCATACTGGGCACCAAAAATAATGGCACCGATATATCAGGAAGAGTGGGGGCTAGAAAAAAAGGTGCTGGCAATCGAACTGAGATGTCAGCTGCAGTTTTTTGGCCAGGTGACAGGTCCACTTTAAAGTTCTGGTGGGAGACGTGGCCTTGATTTAAGTGACTGAATAGGTTTCAAAACCATCAATGAAAAATATGTGCAAACACAACATCAAAAATATACACAATAGAAACAACAAATTAGTATAATAATGAACAATGTTGTTCCTATTGTGTGTATTTTTGATGTTGCCTTTGCACATATTTTTCATTGAAGACTATTCAGACACTAGCACTTCCATTTTTTTACACTTCATTGTAAATATATTCTTGATACCTTGTTACATTTATATCGGTTGTGTGTTTTTAGTTATATTTTTTGGGGAGAAATTTATGTTACATTTTTCCATATATAATATTGGAATGCCTATAGGGTGGGTTCCTCTTATGATTAACCCAGAATTATGTATGTTTTTTAAATGTTTTACACTTTTTGGTCTTTGCCATTGACATTATAAAATAGAGGTTGAGTGCCTCCTTTTACAATGTCCAGTGGTGCACACAGGAGGGGTTTCCAGTTTCCCGAGACTTCCCTTGTAATCAGGGTCGGAAGGCCCTTTCATATTATGGGACTCAATTATATCCATGTCCTAAGGACGCATACAATTGACAGCGCTGGTGAGGCAAGGGAACCATTGGTTTGCTTCCCTGCCTTCAGCGCTTTTCTTGTGATGCAGGCGGCGCAATGACATCATCGCGCTGTCTGCATCGCTCTGCTGGAGTAGGCCTGGTCAGAAGAGACCAGGCCTGCAACACTGGAGGAGAGGACGATGCGGAAAAGAGGAAAGGTGAGTATTTGTTTAAGTGTATGCCACTGTCTAGATGGGCCACTGTGGCACTATCGACAGGCACTACATATATGGGCAGTGTGTGTGTGGCACAATTTACATGGGCACTATGTGTGGCACTATTTACGTGGGCACTATGTGCAGCACTATTTACATGGGCACAGTGTGCGTCACATGGGCAGTGTGTGACCAATTCTACAAGGGTCACTGTGTGGCACTTTCTACAGGGGACACTGGAGCACTTTCTACAGGGGCACTGTGACACTATGTACATGGGCAGTGTTTGACACTATCTACATGGGCAGTGTGTGGCACTATCTACATTGGCAATGTGTGGCACTATCTGCATTGGCAATGTGTGACACTATATCCATGGGACGTGTGTGACACTATCTACGTGGGCAGTGTGTGACACTATACAAAGGCAGTGTGTGGCACAATCTACAAGGGACTCTGTGGCACTATCTTTAGGGGCACTGTGTCAGGGGGCTGTGTGTGGAACCACCTACATGGGCACTGTGGCACTATCTACAGGAGCTGTGTGTGGCACAATCTACAGGAGGCACTGGCACTATCTACAAGGCACACTTGCACAACAGGGGGCAGTGTGTGGCACTATCTATAAGGTGGACTAAATGTGGGACCATCTACGCTGGTCAGCATATATCCAGAAGCCTAGCCCTTTTTTTTTATTAGAGGTAATATAAAGAGCTAGGCTGGTGGATAAGTGCAGACCAATACTCGTAGCGTAAAAACCAGAGGGTAGTGGAAGCGTGGCAAAAATAACTCAGTTTGGTCTACCCTTTTCTCTTGGTTGTTTTTCTATTGTTGCATGTTTTTTGAGCATTGCGAGTTTGCACCCCTCATAGTTTTATCGGAATAATTTATTGGCTGGTGCCCACTAGTTCTATTGTATACGTGAGTGTGTTATATCATCCCATATTGACATGTCATGCAATACTTCTATGGGAAGATCCTTTTACCTTAAGTGTATGTTCACACGGCCTATTTTTGGCCTTTTTTCGGGCCGTAAACGGACGAAAAATCGAAAGTAGAACGCCTCCAAACATCTGCCCATTGATTTCAAAGGGAAAAACGGCGTTCTGTTCCGACGGGCCATTTTTTTACGGGGCCGTTTTGAAAAACGGCTGCATAAAAAAACGGCCGTGAAAAAGAAGTGCAGGTCACTTCTTGGGACTTTTTGGAGCCGTTTTTCATAGACTCTATTGAAAACAGCTCCAAAAACTGCCGTAAAAAAATGGCACGAAAAACACGAGTGGCTTAAAAAACGTCTGAAAAATCAGGAGCTGTTTTCCCTTGAAAACAGCTCTGTATTTTCAGACGTTTTTGAGTTTGCGTGTGAACATACCCTTAATCATCTTCTATTCTTTTGTATGGTGACAAATGTGTTGTAGCTTTGAGCAACACTCGGGGGAATTAATCATTGTTGCGTAAAGAAAGTTGCATATTTTGGTGCACGCCACATTTGCACTACAGTTTGCAACTTTTCCCTCTAACAGGAGTAGATTTAATTTTCTGTCTTTAGGACTGTCTGAGACGTGCCAAATTTATTTGGTGGAGTGCGCCTCCTGATAAATTTGGTGCATTTCACTCCAATGTAGATCAGTTAAAGACTGGCATTTGAAATGCCAGTCTTAATAAATCTCTCCCACTCTTTGAGTGTAAAATAGTTTTCAAATTGAGAAAAGTGCAAAGAGTTCCCTGCACATAAATAATATCTGTTGTTGCAACATTCGCGGTCGCTGACCACGAACTCCTCTCATCCTGCCGACGCCTTTCTCTCCAGAGATGCCAGCACATGCGGCCGTCCTATCCTGCAGTGACCACTTGGGTGCGCAGGCGAGCTCAGTCCAGTCTGAAAGAGCCAGAGCGCACACATGTGTGAGATTGAGCTGATCCTTTCCGAGCCTAAACTATCATTACTGTCTGCATTGCCACAGGTACCTTTATCAGATCTATTTACATTGACTTTCTACCCTGTTTGGCCAGCTGCTATCCCGCCACGGCGGTATGGACCAGTGGGTCCACATACCCACAGATCGTGACAGTATGCTCAGGCCATGGACCCCGTTGGTCAATCCAAGACCATGACGATGTCACAGGTGATGTGGGTGGATATGCTAGACCTCCGGTCTCGACAGGACCAACTCCTCAAGGCATTGAACATTATTTCACATCGGCTGGATATGTAAGCTGCCGTTCCTCCTACTACACCTCTTGGCAGTACGGATCCTCAGACTACACCTCCTGGCAGGGCTGATCCCCGGTTTTCTCTGACACTACCTCCTCGCTATGATGGAGACGCGAGGACCTGCAGGGGATTTTTGAACCAATTCCAGATCCACTTCAGTCTGTATGCAGGAGCATTTTCTACTGATGGCGCAAGGGTCGCTTTCATCATCTCTCTCCTCACTGGCAGGGCCCTACCATGGGCGAACCCTATCTGGGAACGACAAGGACCAGAGACCCGTGATTTCCAGGGGTTCCTACGGACATTTCGTATAGTATTTGAGGAACCTGCACGAGTCTCGTCGGCAGCCGCCTCCTTGCTGAATCTTCGCCAGGGAGACACTTCCGTGGGCGAGTATGCCATTCACTTCCGCACCCTTGCGGAAGAGTTGTTATGGAACGAGGCCTTGGTGGCAACATTTTGGCAGGGACTATCTCCCGAGATTGAGGACGAGCTTGCCTCCCAAAATCTGCCATCTACCCTGGACAATCTCATTCTTCTGGCCGCCCCGGATTGACATAAGGATCCGAGAACGGTTCCAAGAGGCTCATCGTGAGGGAGGACTCCCTAGTCCGGCTCCCACATTTCAGCAACCCCTGTTGTCCTCATCAGTCTCTGAAGAAGGACCATCTCAAACTGTCTATCCAGGAGAGACAATGCAGACGCACTTTGGGACTCTATCTGTATTGTGGCCTCAGAGGCCATATTGTGCGTTTGTGTCCCCAGAGGCCAGAGAGACCCCAGTGCCTAGGATTGGTTGGAGAGTCAACCCTAGGTGGTACGGTACCAAATAAAACATTCTGTTCCAAGTTGACTATTCCTGTGACCTTCGTATCCTGCGAGAGGACACATCGGGTTTCTGCCTATCTGGACTCCGGGTCTGGGGCAAACTTCATCCAAAAGGAGCTAGTGGATCATCTACAGTTGCCCACAGTTCCCCTGGAGACATCTTTGGCTGTTGCCTTGGTGAATGGACTGTCCCTGCCCAATCCAATCGTGTCTAAGACCAAGCCGCTGAAGCTCCAAGTTGGAGCCCTTCATTCCGAACTAATTTAATTTCTTGTTTTGCCCAAAGCCATCAATCCTGTCCTGCCTGGGCCTGTCTTGGCTTCGACTGCATTACCCAGTACTGGACTTGAATACTGGAGAGCTTCTCCAATGGGGCTCCAAGTGCTTCGGTCGCTGTCTGTTGCAGATCCATCCTGTCCAGACTCCTCTGCCTCTGTCATTGTCTTCAGCAAGAGGGAGGCTGAGACGCTGCCTCCACATCGGACTTATGACTGCTCCATTGAACTGGTTCCAAATGCCTCTCTCCTCCATGGACGGTGTGAGGGTTTAGCATCAGGAGAGGTTGGTACAGCGGTTTCTTTGTAGCCAGAGACAGGGACACCGTGCATTAAAAGTCATAACAGGGCTATGCCTGTGTTTTTATTCTTGTCAAAGAAACAGCCTCTTGTACAACAAGGCAAAATACAAAATAAATCCTGCTCGTCTGAGCACTAACTAAACAAGATATTATCTAACTATACCAAGTGCCTTCCTACCAGGCACTGGACACAAAGTAACACAGGTCTTTACTCACATAGCATACAGGCTACTCCAGCCTTAGTAGTCTCCAGTCTGAGTCAGGGGTGAGACTCCCACACACTGTGTCTGCACCTTTTTATACACAGGCTACAGGTGCAGCTAATTGAGCAGCAACCTTGTCCTACAAACAGAGATGGACTAGGGATTGGGGAACCTGCCCATCTCTTCTCCAATCCAACTCCAGGCCCTTTTTTCCGGCTTTTCCTTAAGCCGAGATTGGAAAACTAGAGCTTTCTATTGCAAGAACTACTCACTCCCTGGAGCCTAGGATACATATGACAGGATTCTAGGGGAAATATACCTTCCCTCAATGACTTTACCTGTCACTGTCTCACATACCCTCTTCCTCTGTTCGAGCCCGTGGGATCGGACACATTTATCTACAAGGCAGTGTGTCCTAGACAAAGCGTCAGCATTGCCCTGCAGTTTTCCTGCTCTGTGTTCCACAGTATATTTGAAGTTCTGCAAAGTAAGAAACCACCGTGTAACTCTTGCATTTCTCTCTTTAGCTTGACACATCCACGTAAGAGGAGAGTGGTCTGTAACCAACCTAAACCGACGACCCAATAAATAATATCTCAGGGACTCAAGTGCCCACTTAATTGCCAAGCACTCCCGTTCAACTATGCTATCGTTTTTCTCAGCCGGGGTAAGTTTTCTGCTCAAATAGGTCACAGGATGTTCCTCACCACCCACCTCTTGTGACAGAACTGCTCCGAGCCCCACATTAGAAGCATCAGTTTGGACAACAAACTCCTTTTTGAAGTCAGGAGTGACTAAGACTGGTTGGTTACACAGGGCCAGTTTCAACTCTTGAAAGGCGCTTTCAGCCTTCGTGTCCCACTTGACCATGACAGACTTACTTCCCTTGGTAAGATCTTTCAGGGGCGCTGCTGTGCTGGCAAAGTTTGGAATGAACCTGCGGTAATAACCTACAATTCCTAGAAAAGCTCTGACCTGCTTTTTGGTTGAAGGCTGGGGCCAGTTTTGGATAGCCTCAACTTTGTTGACCTGTGGCTTTATCACCCCTCTCCCAATTATGTACCCCAGATACCGTGCTTCCTCCAAGCCTAAGGAACATTTCTTTGGGTTTGCTGTTAACCCCGCGGCTCTGAGGGAGTTTAGTACTGCTTGTACTTTTGATAAGTGGCTTTCCCAGTCATCACTAAAGATTATAATGTCGTCCAGATATGCCGAAGCATACCGACGATGGGGTTTGAGGACTATGTCCATTAACCTTTGAGAGGTCGCTGGAGCCCCATGTAGCCCAAATGGTAAACAAATATATTGAAACAGACCATCCGGGGTGATGAACGCAGTTTTCTCTTTGGCGCCCTCCGTGAGGGGTACTTGCCAATAGCCTTTGGTTAAATCAAGTGTTGAAAAATACCTTGAATGGCCCAGTCTCTCTATTAACTCATCAACTCTTGGCATTGGGTATGCGTCAAACTTTGACATCTCATTTAACTTGCGGAAGTCGTTACAGAAACGCAATGACCCATCTGGTTTCGGAATCAATACAATGGGACTTGACCATTCACTTTTTGACTCTTCAATAATCCCAAGGTCTAGCATTTTCTTGACCTCCTCAGATATGGCTTGTCTACGAGCTTCAGGGACTCTGTAGGGTTTCAAGTGGACCCGAACCTGAGGCTCGGTCACAATGTCATGTTCAATTACAATCCTATAAGGTGTGGACTCTTGCTCCCAGGTTTCCTTGGCTATGTCCAGGAGACCACGGGGTTGTCTGCCGTATACAAGTTCGAAAGGAGAAAACCCTGTGGATGATTGAGGAACTTCACGTACAGCGAACATCAAATAGGGCAGAAGACAGTCCCAATCCTTCCCATCCTTACTAACCACCCTCCTCAACATGCCTTTTAATGTCTTATTGAATCTTTCGACAAGACCATCAGTTAGAGGGTGATATATAGAGGTACGCAGGTGTTTAATTTTCAGCAGTTTACATAATTCCTTGGTGATTTTGGACATAAAGGGAGTTCCCTGCTCGGTAAGGATTTCCTTAGGTAAACCAGTACGGGAAAACATGTAAAACAACTCTCTTGCAATGGCTTTTGAAGAGGAATTTCACAAAGGGACTGCCTCAGGGTAGCGTGTGGCATAGTCCAACACCACTAGGATATATTGATGTCCTCTAGAGGATTTGACTAAAGGGCCGACCAGATCCATGGCAATTCTTTCAAAAGGGATCCCAATGATAGGCAAAGGCACCAGCGGACTCCTAAAATGTGGCATAGGAGCCGTTATCTGACACTCCGGGCAGGACTCGCAATACCTCTGAACTTCCGTATATACCCCCGGCCAGAAGAATCGTTGTAAGATACGCTCTCTGGTCTTTTCGCAACCTAGATGTCCACCCAGCACGTGTTTATGAGCCAGGTCCAACACCGTTCTACGATACGGTTGGGGTATCACCAGCTGTTCAACAACCTCCCCACGTACGTTATCTATCCAATACAGCAAATCCTGGTTAACCACCATGTGTGGAAACACCTTATCAGCCCCTGGATGTTGAGGCACTCCATTTAATACCTTAGTATTTTCCCTGGCTTTTACCAATGTGGGATCGCTAAGTTGAGCGGTCCCAAAATTGTTACGTGATACATTTAACTCTGGTATCTCAGAAATTTCCTCCTGCTCATCTGTTTCACCAGCAAAAACAGACAGAGGAAATTTATCAGGCTCAGTGGTCAGGGGACAATTGGCAGCAATATGCCCAGGTCCATAATACTGCCAGCACTGTATGCGGCCCCGGTCCCCAACTTGAGACCCTGGTCTGGCCTTCAGTGTCTCTCTGGGATTTCTTCCCTCCGTCTGCTCCCCTTCTGAGCCACCTCCCTTAAAGACATTTCTCACCCCTCTAGTAAATGGAACAGTCTTACCGGGTGCTCCGCACGATTTGCTGTTCCTGGGGTTAGAACATCCAGGCGGTAGTACTTGGAGTAGATCCTGAGTAGCTCTGTACCTTTCAATCAGGTTCACCAGCTGTTCCGCATCTGTAGGATCTCCTTGACCGACCCAACGCTGAACCTTCGGTGGTAAGGAGCGGATGTATTTGTCAAGCACCACTCTCTCCATGATCTGCGCAGGGGTTGATTCCTTTGGCTGTAGCCATTTCCTTGCAAGATGGACAAGATCATACATTTGTGATCGCGCAGGTAGGTGTTCCACGAAAGTCCAGTTGTGCACCCGTCGAGCACGCACATTCATATTAACACCCAGACGGGCAAGGATCTCACCCTTCAGCTTGGAGTAATGCTTGGCATCCTGCTCATTGAGATCAAAGTACGCCTTTTGCGGCTCTCCGGTTAGGAAAGGTGCCACCACTGCTGCCCACTGATCTGAAGGTAACTTCTCTCGTTCTGCCACTCGCTCAAAGACGATGAGATTGGCCTCAACGTCGTCGGTGGATGTCATCTTCTGCAGAGATGTCTGTACCGCTGCACGAGTGGTTTGGCGCAAACCATGGGGCCCCGCTGACCTCTCCACTGAGGCCTGATTTTGGTCTTGCAAATAGCGATTAATTTGCTGCTGTTCTTTTAAGGCCAGTCTGTGGGCTTCACCCAGCAGAATATTGGTTTCAGCCTGTGCACGCATGGCTTCCTCATGCACCATTCACTGAGTCGCGCTGGCTTCTTGCAGAGCTGTGCTTATCTTCCCCTGGTTGATATTAGCCTGAATCAGCTGTTTAAGTATTTCATCCATTTTAACAGTCTCTTTTAGCCCTGTTGCCGCCTTCACCCAAGACATACACTTCCAAGCACTCTCGGGGAGAAAAAATTGTGTTGTTGCCCCTAGCAACGATTTTCCACTTGGAGCAGTAAAAGTCTTTTTAAATAGGTGTATGTCTCTTTAAGACCGTGCCCACATCGGCCACCATATGTGAGGGTTTAGCATCAGGAGAGGTTGGTACAGCGGTTTCTTTGTAGCCAGAGACAGGGACACCGTGCATTAAAAGTCATAACAGGGCTTTGCCTGTGTTTTTATTCTTGTCAAAGAAACAGCCTCTTGTACAACAAGGCAAAATACAAAATAAATCCTGCTCGTCTGAGCACTAACTAAACAAGATATTATCTAACTATACCAAGTGCCTTCCTACCAGGCACTGGACACAAAGTAACACAGGTCTTTACTCACATAGCATACAGGCTACTCCAGCCTTAGTAGTCTCCAGTCTGAGTCAGGGGTGAGACTCCCACACACTGTGTCTGCACCTTTTTATACACAGGCTACAGGTGCAGCTAATTGAGCAGCAACCTTGTCCTACAAACAGAGATGGACTAGGGATTGGGGAACCCGCCCTGCTCTTCTCCAATCCAACTCCAGGCCCTTTTTTCCGGCTTTTCCTTAAGCCGAGATTGGAAAAGTAGAGCTTTCTATTGCAAGAACTACTCATTCCCTGGAGCCTAGGATACATATGACAGGATTCTAGGGGAAATATACCTTCCCTCAATGACTTTACCTGTCACTGTCTCACAACGGGTATATCCTCTCTCCTTGCCAGAGTCTTTATCCATGTTGGCCTATATCAAGGAAAATTTGGAGAAGGGTTTCATACGAAAGTCCTCCTCCCCGGCCGGGGCCGGGTTCTTCTTCGCTAAGAAGAAATACGGATCTCTTCGTCCCTGCATTGACTACCGTGGTCTCAACCAGATCACGGTCAAATACCCATTGCCACTTATATCCAAACTGTTTGACCGTATACAAGGAGCCAGGATTTTTTCAAAATTCGACTTGCATGTGGCTTATAATTTGATCCGAATCAGTCAAGCGGATGAGTGGAAGACAGCGTTCAACACCTGAGATGGGCACTACGAATACCTGGTGATGTCATTCGGACTGTGTAACGCTCCCGCGGTGTTCCAGAAATTTGTCAATGATATCTTTAGAGATCTCCTCTATGTCTGTATTGTAGTTTATCTTGATGATATTTTGGTTTTCTCCCCAGATCCGACGACTCATCGGAGGCATGCCCGTCAAGTTCTACTGCGATTAAGGGAGAATCGCTTATATGCCAAGCTGTAGAAGTGCGTGTTCGAGAGAAAGTCTCTACCCTTCCTGGGCTATATTGTCTCGGATCATGGTCTCCAAATGGATCCTGAGAAGGTAAAGGCCGTCCTGGAATGGCCTCTCCCTCAAGGCTTAAGGGCCATACAGCGTTTCTTGGGATTCGCCAACTTTTACTGGCAGTTTATCCCAAACTTCTCCTCACTGACAGCTCCCATCTCTACTCTCACCAATAGAGGCATGAACGGCAAGGTGTGGACTCCAGAGGCAGAGGCCACATTTAATAGCTTGAAGAGTACCTTCACATCAGCCTCAACCCTCCATCATCCTAATGTATCTCTACAGTTTTCGATGCAGGTGGACGCCTCCTCTTTGGTGCTGGCGATCTTCTGTTCCATAGAGGTCCCAGAGGCAAGACAGTGGTATGTGGCTATTACTCCAAACTCTTCTATTCCGCAGAGCGCAACTACTCGATTGGGGATTACTGGCCATCAAACTGGCCCTGGAGGAGTGGAGACACCTACTAGAGGATGCAGCTCATACCATCCTGATATTCACTGACCACAAGAACCTCACCTATCTCCAGACGGCCCAACGGTTGAACCCCCATCAAGCCAGGTAGTCACTGTTCTTTGCCCAGTTCCAGTTTGAGCTCCATTACCGCCCTGCGAACAAGAATGTGAAGGCCAATGCCTTGTCCAGGTCATTCGAGATAGAGGACACCATGAAGTTTCCACAAAATATTATTGACACATCCAGCATCATCTCTGCCAACCCTCTGCAAGTTAGAGACATCCCTCCGGTGAGGACTGGAGGAGAATCCTCCGTTGGGGACACAGCTCCAAACTGGCAGGTCACGTGGGTGTCCGTAAAACCCGAAACCTGATTTCCCGTCAGTTCTGGTGGCCCACGCTGCCCAAAGACATCATGGACTTCGTCTTCTCATGCACGAGTTGCGCAGCAAACAAGGTTGCTTACTCCAAACCGGCTGGCCTGCTCCCTGTGCCCAATGCTCCCTGGCAGCATATTGCAATGGATTTTGTCACGGATCTGCCTCCCTCTGCTGGGTGCAGTACAGTCTGGGTGGTAGTGGACCGATTCTCGAAGATGGCTCATTTTGTTCCGCTGACCAGCCTACCTTTTGCTTCTCGACTGGCCACCCTCTTCATCCAACATATCTTCTGCCTGCACGGCTTACTTCTGCATATCGTGTCTGATTGGGGGGTTCAGTTCACCTCGAAGTTCTGGAGGGCCCTCTGTAAACTTCTCGATATAAAGTTGATCTTTTCCTCAGCCTACCACCCCCAGTCCAATGGCCAAGTTGAGAGGATCAATCAGATCATGGAGAACTATTTACGACGCTTCATGTCCAGGCAGATTGATGACAGGGTGCTGGTGCTTCCTTGGGCCGAGTTCTCGTATAACAACCATATTAGCGAGTCCACAAGGACCACACCATTCATCATCGTTTATGGACAACACCCTCGAATTCCTCTCTCGGTGTCAGCTACATCCCAGGTGCCCGCAGTTGACTCTGCCTTCAGGGACTTCCTGCAGATCTGGCAGCAAACCCGATCCTATATTCTGCTGGCGGTCGACCGCATGAAGCGAAAGACAAGGACAAGAAAGCCGCCTCAGTTTCTTCCGGGTACCAAATTCTGCTGTCCACATGAAATATCCAGCTGAGGGTGCCGAGATGCAAATTCGCTCCCAGGTTCCTAGGAGCCTTTGTGATCCTGCAGCGGATCAACCCGGTCTCATAAGCTTCAGCTGCACGCTACCCTCCGGATCCCTAACTCCTTTCACGTGTCTCTTCTGAAACCTGTGGTCCTGAACTGCTACTCTAAGACTCTTAGCCCTGCAGTTGCCCCCAGCGGTTCTGCCGAGATTTTTGAGGTTAAGGAGATCCTGGACACCAAAAAAGTAAGAGGAAGAACCTTTTATTTAGTAGATTGGAGTGGGTTTGGTCCAGAGGAGAGGTCCTGCGAGCCAGAAGAGAATCTCAATGCTCCTGCCCTCATTAGGAAGTTTCTCTATTGTTCTGGTCCCAAGAAGAGAGGGTGTCCACGAACTCCTCTCATCCTGCTGACTCCTTTCTCTCCAGAGGTGTCAGCACATGCAGCCGTCCTGTCCTGCAGTGACCACTAGGGTGCACGCGCGAGCTCAGTCCATTCTGAAAGAGCCAGAGCGCACACATGTGTGAGATTGAGCTGATTGCTCCCAGATGACCCTGGACTATAAGAAGAGCCCTGCCCCTTCCTTCATTGCCTGAGCGTTGTTTGTTCCAACCCGTGTTAGTCTTGCAAACGGTCCCTTGAGTGTTTTCCAGTTCCCAGAGTTCCCGTTCCTGCTACCTGTATCCTGTATCCCTTGTTACCGTGTTCCTGAGCTGTACAGAGTTGGGGTCGTGTTGTGTCGCCTACTACACCCGCTGTGTTTCACCACACCTGTTGTCTGCCTGCTGCCTGAGTTCCATCCGAGCCTAAACCATTGTTACTGTCTGCATTGCCACAGGTACCTTTATCCGAACTATAGACATTGACTTTGTACCCTGTTTGGCCAGCTGCTATCTTGCTACGGCGGTATGGCCCAGTGGGTCCACATACCCACAGATCGTGACAGTTATATTATATGTGCTATGTAATATATACAAAAAAGTACTGTGGTAACATAAAAGGACACAATAGAACATGCTATCACTTCAATGTATGCAAACACTACAGGCAGGTTAAATAGATGGGGTGTAGCCAGTGGCGGATTACCTAAGGTGCGTTTGGGGCCCAAAGAGATAAATCACATTGGGGTTTTGCCATGCTTTTTTGCCACAAATTGTGGGGAAAAAACGAAACAAAACTGCTTGGTGTAGGACCTGCAAAAAGACCTGCAGACATAAGGTTACATGACCATGAGGACGAGTCATGAAGCCAGAGAGTAAAGCAACAAGGCTCTATAGAGAAGAGTGTGAGCTGTATGTAAGTGTATGGGGTCTGGTCTGGAGTCTATATTAGTTTAGGGGGTCTGGTCTGGGGTCTATCTTAGTTACCAGGCACTTACCAGGCACTGGACACAAAGTAACACAGGTCTTTACTCACATAGCATACAGGCTACTCCAGCCTTAGTAGTCTCCAGTCTGAGTCAGGGGTGAGACTCCCACACACTGTGTCTGCACCTTTTTATACACAGGCTACAGGTGCAGCTAATTGAGCAGCAACCTTGTCCTACAAACAGAGATGGACTAGGGATTGGGGAACCTGCCCATCTCTTCTCCAATCCAACTCCAGGCCCTTTTTTCCGGCTTTTCCTTAAGCCGAGATTGGAAAACTAGAGCTTTCTATTGCAAGAACTACTCACTCCCTGGAGCCTAGGATACATATGACAGGATTCTAGGGGAAATATACCTTCCCTCAATGACTTTACCTGTCACTGTCTCACATACCCTCTTCCTCTGTTCGAGCCCGTGGGATCGGACACATTTATCTACAAGGCAGTGTGTCCTAGACAAAGCGTCAGCATTGCCCTGCAGTTTTCCTGCTCTGTGTTCCACAGTATATTTGAAGTTCTGCAAAGTAAGAAACCACCGTGTAACTCTTGCATTTCTCTCTTTAGCTTGACACATCCACGTAAGAGGAGAGTGGTCTGTAACCAACCTAAACCGACGACCCAATAAATAATATCTCAGGGACTCAAGTGCCCACTTAATTGCCAAGCACTCCCGTTCAACTATGCTATCGTTTTTCTCAGCCGGGGTAAGTTTTCTGCTCAAATAGGTCACAGGATGTTCCTCACCACCCACCTCTTGTGACAGAACTGCTCCGAGCCCCACATTAGAAGCATCAGTTTGGACAACAAACTCCTTTTTGAAGTCAGGAGTGACTAAGACTGGTTGGTTACACAGGGCCAGTTTCAACTCTTGAAAGGCGCTTTCAGCCTTCGTGTCCCACTTGACCATGACAGACTTACTTCCCTTGGTAAGATCTTTCAGGGGCGCTGCTGTGCTGGCAAAGTTTGGAATGAACCTGCGGTAATAACCTACAATTCCTAGAAAAGCTCTGACCTGCTTTTTGGTTGAAGGCTGGGGCCAGTTTTGGATAGCCTCAACTTTGTTGACCTGTGGCTTTATCACCCCTCTCCCAATTATGTACCCCAGATACCGTGCTTCCTCCAAGCCTAAGGAACATTTCTTTGGGTTTGCTGTTAACCCCGCGGCTCTGAGGGAGTTTAGTACTGCTTGTACTTTTGGTAAGTGGCTTTCCCAGTCATCACTAAAGATTATAATGTCGTCCAGATATGCCGAAGCATACCGACGATGGGGTTTGAGGACTATGTCCATTAACCTTTGAGAGGTCGCTGGAGCCCCATGTAGCCCAAATGGTAAACAAATATATTGAAACAGACCATCCGGGGTGATGAACGCAGTTTTCTCTTTGGCGCCCTCCGTGAGGGGTACTTGCCAATAGCCTTTGGTTAAATCAAGTGTTGAAAAATACCTTGAATGGCCCAGTCTCTCTATTAACTCATCAACTCTTGGCATTGGGTATGCGTCAAACTTTGACATCTCATTTAACTTGCGGAAGTCGTTACAGAAACGCAATGACCCATCTGGTTTCGGAATCAATACAATGGGACTTGACCATTCACTTTTTGACTCTTCAATAATCCCAAGGTCTAGCATTTTCTTGACCTCCTCAGATATGGCTTGTCTACGAGCTTCAGGGACTCTGTAGGGTTTCAAGTGGACCCGAACCTGAGGCTCGGTCACAATGTCATGTTCAATTACACTCCTATAAGGTGTGGACTCTTGCTCCCAGGTTTCCTTGGCTATGTCCAGGAGACCACGGGGTTGTCTGCCGTATACAAGTTCGAAAGGAGAAAACCCTGTGGATGATTGAGGAACTTCACGTACAGCGAACATCAAATAGGGCAGAAGACAGTCCCAATCCTTCCCATCCTTACTAACCACCCTCCTCAACATGCCTTTTAATGTCTTATTGAATCTTTCGACAAGACCATCAGTTAGAGGGTGATATATAGAGGTACGCAGGTGTTTAATTTTCAGCAGTTTACATAATTCCTTGGTGATTTTGGACATAAAGGGAGTTCCCTGCTCGGTAAGGATTTCCTTAGGTAAACCAGTACGGGAAAACATGTAAAACAACTCTCTTGCAATGGCTTTTGAAGAGGAATTTCACAAAGGGACTGCCTCAGGGTAGCGTGTGGCATAGTCCAACACCACTAGGATATATTGATGTCCTCTAGAGGATTTGACTAAAGGGCCGACCAGATCCATGGCAATTCTTTCAAAAGGGATCCCAATGATAGGCAAAGGCACCAGCGGACTCCTAAAATGTGGCATAGGAGCCGTTATCTGACACTCCGGGCAGGACTCGCAATACCTCTGAACTTCCGTATATACCCCCGGCCAGAAGAATCGTTGTAAGATACGCTCTCTGGTCTTTTCGCAACCTAGATGTCCACCCAGCACGTGTTTATGAGCCAGGTCCAACACCGTTCTACGATACGGTTGGGGTATCACCAGCTGTTCAACAACCTCCCCACGTACGTTATCTATCCAATACAGCAAATCCTGGTTAACCACCATGTGTGGAAACACCTTATCAGCCCCTGGATGTTGAGGCACTCCATTTAATACCTTAGTATTTTCCCTGGCTTTTACCAATGTGGGATCGCTAAGTTGAGCGGTCCCAAAATTGTTACGTGATACATTTAACTCTGGTATCTCAGAAATTTCCTCCTGCTCATCTGTTTCACCAGCAAAAACAGACAGAGGAAATTTATCAGGCTCAGTGGTCAGGGGACAATTGGCAGCAATATGCCCAGGTCCATAATACTGCCAGCACTGTATGCGGCCCCGGTCCCCAACTTGAGACCCTGGTCTGGCCTTCAGTGTCTCTCTGGGATTTCTTCCCTCCGTCTGCTCCCCTTCTGAGCCACCTCCCTTAAAGACATTTCTCACCCCTCTAGTAAATGGAACAGTCTTACCGGGTGCTCCGCACGATTTGCTGTTCCTGGGGTTAGAACATCCAGGCGGTAGTACTTGGAGTAGATCCTGAGTAGCTCTGTACCTTTCAATCAGGTTCACCAGCTGTTCCGCATCTGTAGGATCTCCTTGACCGACCCAACGCTGAACCTTCGGTGGTAAGGAGCGGATGTATTTGTCAAGCACCACTCTCTCCATGATCTGCGCAGGGGTTGATTCCTTTGGCTGTAGCCATTTCCTTGCAAGATGGACAAGATCATACATTTGTGATCGCGCAGGTAGGTGTTCCACGAAAGTCCAGTTGTGCACCCGTCGAGCACGCACATTCATATTAACACCCAGACGGGCAAGGATCTCACCCTTCAGCTTGGAGTAATGCTTGGCATCCTGCTCATTGAGATCAAAGTACGCCTTTTGCGGCTCTCCGGTTAGGAAAGGTGCCACCACTGCTGCCCACTGATCTGAAGGTAACTTCTCTCGTTCTGCCACTCGCTCAAAGACGATGAGATTGGCCTCAACGTCGTCGGTGGATGTCATCTTCTGCAGAGATGTCTGTACCGCTGCACGAGTGGTTTGGCGCAAACCATGGGGCCCCGCTGACCTCTCCACTGAGGCCTGATTTTGGTCTTGCAAATAGCGATTAATTTGCTGCTGTTCTTTTAAGGCCAGTCTGTGGGCTTCACCCAGCAGAATATTGGTTTCAGCCTGTGCACGCATGGCTTCCTCATGCACCATTCACTGAGTCGCGCTGGCTTCTTGCAGAGCTGTGCTTATCTTCCCCTGGTTGATATTAGCCTGAATCAGCTGTTTAAGTATTTCATCCATTTTAACAGTCTCTTTTAGCCCTGTTGCCGCCTTCACCCAAGACATACACTTCCAAGCACTCTCGGGGAGAAAAAATTGTGTTGTTGCCCCTAGCAACGATTTTCCACTTGGAGCAGTAAAAGTCTTTTTAAATAGGTGTATGTCTCTTTAAGACCGTGCCCACATCGGCCACCATATGTGAGGGTTTAGCATCAGGAGAGGTTGGTACAGCGGTTTCTTTGTAGCCAGAGACAGGGACACCGTGCATTAAAAGTCATAACAGGGCTTTGCCTGTGTTTTTATTCTTGTCAAAGAAACAGCCTCTTGTACAACAAGGCAAAATACAAAATAAATCCTGCTCGTCTGAGCACTAACTAAACAAGATATTATCTAACTATACCAAGTGCCTTCCTACCAGGCACTGGACACAAAGTAACACAGGTCTTTACTCACATAGCATACAGGCTACTCCAGCCTTAGTAGTCTCCAGTCTGAGTCAGGGGTGAGACTCCCACACACTGTGTCTGCACCTTTTTATACACAGGCTACAGGTGCAGCTAATTGAGCAGCAACCTTGTCCTACAAACAGAGATGGACTAGGGATTGGGGAACCCGCCCTGCTCTTCTCCAATCCAACTCCAGGCCCTTTTTTCCGGCTTTTCCTTAAGCCGAGATTGGAAAAGTAGAGCTTTCTATTGCAAGAACTACTCATTCCCTGGAGCCTAGGATACATATGACAGGATTCTAGGGGAAATATACCTTCCCTCAATGACTTTACCTGTCACTGTCTCACAACGGGTATATCCTCTCTCCTTGCCAGAGTCTTTATCCATGTTGGCCTATATCAAGGAAAATTTGGAGAAGGGTTTCATACGAAAGTCCTCCTCCCCGGCCGGGGCCGGGTTCTTCTTCGCTAAGAAGAAATACGGATCTCTTCGTCCCTGCATTGACTACCGTGGTCTCAACCAGATCACGGTCAAATACCCATTGCCACTTATATCCAAACTGTTTGACCGTATACAAGGAGCCAGGATTTTTTCAAAATTCGACTTGCATGTGGCTTATAATTTGATCCGAATCAGTCAAGCGGATGAGTGGAAGACAGCGTTCAACACCTGAGATGGGCACTACGAATACCTGGTGATGTCATTCGGACTGTGTAACGCTCCCGCGGTGTTCCAGAAATTTGTCAATGATATCTTTAGAGATCTCCTCTATGTCTGTATTGTAGTTTATCTTGATGATATTTTGGTTTTCTCCCCAGATCCGACGACTCATCGGAGGCATGCCCGTCAAGTTCTACTGCGATTAAGGGAGAATCGCTTATATGCCAAGCTGTAGAAGTGCGTGTTCGAGAGAAAGTCTCTACCCTTCCTGGGCTATATTGTCTCGGATCATGGTCTCCAAATGGATCCTGAGAAGGTAAAGGCCGTCCTGGAATGGCCTCGCCCTCAAGGCTTAAGGGCCATACAGCGTTTCTTGGGATTCGCCAACTTTTACTGGCAGTTTATCCCAAACTTCTCCTCACTGACAGCTCCCATCTCTACTCTCACCAATAGAGGCATGAACGGCAAGGTGTGGACTCCAGAGGCAGAGGCCACATTTAATAGCTTGAAGAGTACCTTCACATCAGCCTCAACCCTCCATCATCCTAATGTATCTCTACAGTTTTCGATGCAGGTGGACGCCTCCTCTTTGGTGCTGGCGATCTTCTGTTCCATAGAGGTCCCAGAGGCAAGACAGTGGTATGTGGCTATTACTCCAAACTCCTCTATTCCGCAGAGCGCAACTACTCGATTGGGGATTACTGGCCATCAAACTGGCCCTGGAGGAGTGGAGACACCTACTAGAGGATGCAGCTCATACCATTCTGATATTCACTGACCACAAGAACCTCACCTATCTCCAGACGGCCCAACGGTTGAACCCCCATCAAGCCAGGTAGTCACTGTTCTTTGCCCAGTTCCAGTTTGAGCTCCATTACCGCCCTGCGAACAAGAATGTGAAGGCCAATGCCTTGTCCAGGTCATTCGAGATAGAGGACACCATGAAGTTTCCACAAAATATTATTGACACATCCAGCATCATCTCTGCCAACCCTCTGCAAGTTAGAGACATCCCTCCGGTGAGGACTGGAGGAGAATCCTCCGTTGGGGACACAGCTCCAAACTGGCAGGTCACGTGGGTGTCCGTAAAACCCAAAACCTGATTTCCCGTCAGTTCTGGTGGCCCACGCTGCCCAAAGACATCATGGACTTCGTCTTCTCATGCACGAGTTGCGCAGCAAACAAGGTTGCTTACTCCAAACCGGCTGGCCTGCTCCCTGTGCCCAATGCTCCCTGGCAGCATATTGCAATGGATTTTGTCACGGATCTGCCTCCCTCTGCTGGGTGCAGTACAGTCTGGGTGGTAGTGGACCGATTCTCGAAGATGGCTCATTTTGTTCCGCTGACCAGCCTACCTTTTGCTTCTCGACTGGCCACCCTCTTCATCCAACATATCTTCTGCCTGCACGGCTTACTTCTGCATATCGTGTCTGATTGGGGGGTTCAGTTCACCTCGAAGTTCTGGAGGGCCCTCTGTAAACTTCTCGATATAAAGTTGATCTTTTCCTCAGCCTACCACCCCCAGTCCAATGGCCAAGTTGAGAGGATCAATCAGATCATGGAGAACTATTTACGACGCTTCATGTCCAGGCAGATTGATGACAGGGTGCTGGTGCTTCCTTGGGCCGAGTTCTCGTATAACAACCATATTAGCGAGTCCACAAGGACCACACCATTCATCATCGTTTATGGACAACACCCTCGAATTCCTCTCTCGGTGTCAGCTACATCCCAGGTGCCCGCAGTTGACTCTGCCTTCAGGGACTTCCTGCAGATCTGGCAGCAAACCCGATCCTATATTCTGCTGGCGGTCGACCGCATGAAGCGAAAGACAAGGACAAGAAAGCCGCCTCAGTTTCTTCAGGGTACCAAATTCTGCTGTCCACATGAAATATCCAGCTGAGGGTGCCGAGATGCAAATTCGCTCCCAGGTTCCTAGGAGCCTTTGTGATCCTGCAGCGGATCAACCCGGTCTCATAAGCTTCAGCTGCACGCTACCCTCCGGATCCCTAACTCCTTTCACGTGTCTCTTCTGAAACCTGTGGTCCTGAACTGCTACTCTAAGACTCTTAGCCCTGCAGTTGCCCCCAGCGGTTCTGCCGAGATATTTGAGGTTAAGGAGATCCTGGACACCAAAAAAGTAAGAGGAAGAACCTTTTATTTAGTAGATTGGAGTGGGTTTGGTCCAGAGGAGAGGTCCTGCGAGCCAGAAGAGAATCTCAATGCTCCTGCCCTCATTAGGAAGTTTCTCTATTGTTCTGGTCCCAAGAAGAGAGGGTGTCCACGAACTCCTCTCATCCTGCTGACTCCTTTCTCTCCAGAGGTGTCAGCACATGCAGCCGTCCTGTCCTGCAGTGACCACTAGGGTGCACGCGCGAGCTCAGTCCATTCTGAAAGAGCCAGAGCGCACACATGTGTGAGATTGAGCTGATTGCTCCCAGATGACCCTGGACTATAAGAAGAGCCCTGCCCCTTCCTTCATTGCCTGAGCGTTGTTTGTTCCAACCCGTGTTAGTCTTGCAAACGGTCCCTTGAGTGTTTTCCAGTTCCCAGAGTTCCCGTTCCTGCTACCTGTATCCTGTATCCCTTGTTACCGTGTTCCTGAGCTGTACAGAGTTGGGGTCGTGTTGTGTCGCCTACTACACCCGCTGTGTTTCACCACACCTGTTGTCTGCCTGCTGCCTGAGTTCCATCCGAGCCTAAACTATTGTTACTGTCTGCATTGCCACAGGTACCTTTATCCGAACTATAGACATTGACTTTGTACCCTGTTTGGCCAGCTGCTATCTTGCTACGGCGGTATGGCCCAGTGGGTCCACATACCCACAGATCGTGACAGTTATATTATATGTGCTATGTAATATATACAAAAAAGTACTGTGGTAACATAAAAGGACACAATAGAACATGCTATCACTTCAATGTATGCAAACACTACAGGCAGGTTAAATAGATGGGGTGTAGCCAGTGGCGGATTACCTAAGGGGCGTTTGGGGCCCAAAGAGATAAATCACATTGGGGTTTTGCCATGCTTTTTTGCCACAAATTGTGGGGAAAAAAACGAAACAAAACTGCTTGGTGTAGGACCTGCAAAAAGACCTGCAGACATAAGGTTACATGACCATGAGGACGAGTCATGAAGCCAGAGAGTAAAGCAACAAGGCTCTATAGAGAAGAGTGTGAGCTGTATGTAAGTGTATGGGGTCTGGTCTGGAGTCTATATTAGTTTAGGGGGTCTGGTCTGGGGTCTATCTTAGTTTAGGGAGTCAGCTCTGGGGTCTGCATGAGTTTGAAGAGTCAGGTCTGGGGTCTGCATTAGTTTAAGGAGTCAGGTCTGGGGTCTGTATTTAGGGGTCTGGTCTGCTGTCTGCATTAGTTTAGGGGTCTGGGCTGGGATCTGTGTTAGTTTAGGGATTCAGATCTGGGGTCTGTATTAGTTTAGGGGGTCTAGTCTGTTTCTGTATTAGTTCAGGTGGTCTTCGGTTTGTATTTAGGGGATTTGGTCTTGGGTCTGTATTTTTTAGGGGGTCTTGTCTGAAGTCTGTATTAGTTTAGGGGGAATGTATTTAGGCGTCTGGTCTCGGGTCTGTATTTAGGATGTTTGGTCTGGTCTCTGAATTTAGGGGTTTAGTCTGGGATTGTATTCGTTTAGGGGGTCCGGGGTCTGTATTTATGGGTCTGGTCTAGGGTCTGCATTTAGGGGGTCTGGTTTGGGGACTATATTTAGAAGGACTGGTATGGGGTCTTTATTAATTTAGGTGTATGTTCTGCGGTCTGTATTTATTCTAGGTTCTAGTTTGGGGACTGAATTTAGGGGTCTGAGTTTATATAGGGGTCTGGTCTGCGGTCAGGAATAATTTAGGGGTCTGCTTTCAGGTATGGAATAATTTAGGGATCTGGTCTGGGGTATGGAACAATTTAAGAGGTTTGGTATCTGAATTTTTGTGTTACTATAAAGGCTGGGGATGGTTTCAGAAGAGATGGGCCAAAGATGTCTCAGCAGGAAACCCTGCAGGGATCAGAAGTTGCCATAATGGTCTGGGTCAGATGGTGAAGAAAAAAAAAGAGAATGCCTACAATCATAGAAGATGTCACCTGTCAGTCAATTGATTTATAGAGGAGCTATCATCTCTCCTGACATGTCTGTTATAGGAAATACTTGTATTCCACAGAAAGTCTTTGTGTAGACCAGGACTAATAGATGAATGGGTGTTACCATTCCTCTTGTGAAGACAAGAGGAATCCTGACACCCACTTGTCACTGCTAGCACAGAAAGGTGTTGATAACTATAGGTATTGCCAGTGTAACGTCTATGGCCGGGGGTCATCGTTCAGACTTACCTCTTGACGATCCCGGCCATGGACATCCCTCTTCACGGCGTCAGCTCCCTCCAGGGAGATGCCGGCACTGTCTTCCGGGTCCTCGGACTGATTCCCGCAGGGCGCCCGCGCCCGCACGTGCACGGCCTTAAAGGGCCCGTACGCGTCCAGCTGTCACCCATCAATTATCAGCCCAAATGGCTGCTGGACTATAATTAGGGGCTCTGCCCACTGGTTCCTTGCCAGAGCATTGTTGTATACCTAAGTTTGTCTTGCAAATGGTCTCCCAGTGTTTTCCAGTTCCCAGTGTTACCCGTTCCTACTGCCTGTACCCTGTATCCCGTGCTATCGTATCTACAAGTGAAAGTCAAGTCGTGCCTTCCCGCTGCATCCATGGTGTCACCTGCTGTGAAAGTCAAGTCATGCCTTCCCGCTGCATCCGCGGTGTCACCTGCTGTGAAAGTCAAGTCGTGCTCCCGCTACTGTCTACATTGCCTCAGGTACCCGTTCTGAACTATAGACATTGTTTTGTACCTTGTTGGCCAGCTGCTAGTCCGCTACGCGGTACGGCCCAATGGGTCCACACCCCACGCTGTGATTGTACGCTCAGGTCATGGACCCCGCTGGCCAAGTCAAGAGCCTGTCATCCTGCCAAGTCATGCAAGCGAACCTGCAGGATCTGCAAGCACGACAGGATCAACTCTTTGTGGCAGTAGACTCCATGGCACAGCATCTAGGTGCACTAGTTACTTCCGTCACCACTCCAATTCAAGCTCTTCCAATCGACCCTCCTTCTACACCTCCTGGCAGCCCAAGTTCGGTTTCATGGAGATGCAAGTTCGTGCAGGGGGTTTCTGAATCAATGCCAAATCCACTTCACTCTGCACGCCAAGCATTTCCTTCGGACGGAGCCAGGATCACCTTCCTTATATCCCTACTCGCCAGCAAGGCCCTAGCGTGGGCGAATCCAATCTGGGAACGACAGGGACCCGAGACCTGAGACTTCCAGGAGTTTGTGCGGTTGTTCCGTTCCGTATCTGAGGAGCCTGGACGAGCCTCATCGGCAGCCACTGCTATCTTTAACCTGCGTCAGAAGGACGCCTCCGTGGGCAAATACACCATCCAGTTCTGGACTCTGGCAGGAGAATTGTCCTGGAACAATGAGGCCTTGGTAGCATCCTTCTGGCATGGCCTATCGCCTGAGATCAAACTGGCTGCTCGAGATCTCCCAGCTGCCCTGGATGACCTGATTCTACTGGCTACCCGTGTGGACATAAGGCTCAGAGAGAGATCCCAAGAGATTCTACAGGCTTCCTAGACTGGCGCCCAACTTCCAGCAACCCTTCTTGCATTGTTTTTCTGCCGCGCCCGAGGTTCCGATGCAGGTGGATCGGCTTAAACTGTCCAATCAAGAAAAACAGCGCAGGCACACCTTTGGACTCTGCCTATATTGCGGCCTCGCTGGCCATGTCGTGCGTTTGTATTCCCGGAGGCCAAAGAAACCCCAATGCCTAGGATTGGTTGGAGAGACAACCCTGGGCGCTACTGCACTTAATAGAGAACTCTCTTCCAAGCTGTTTATTCCTGTGACCATCTTCGCTGATGAGAGACCTCATTCAGTCTCTGCCTACCTGGACTCTGGCTCCGCAGCCAATTTCATCTGTCAAGACCTTGTGGATCTTCTTCAATTGCCTACTGTTTTGCTGGAGAGACCATTGATTGTTGCCTCTGTAGATGGACTGCCTTTGCCTGACCCAGTATTGTCTGTGACAAAGCCTTTGAGACTCCAAGTGGGAGCTCTTCATTCTGAGCTCATCTCCCTGTATGTCCTGTCCAAGGCCGTCAACCCCGTGCTGCTGGGTTTGCCTTGGCTCCGTCTTCACGCCCCAGTCCTGGATTGGAACTCCGGAGAGGTTCTCCAGTGGTGCCCCAAGTGTCTAGAGATATTGCCACCACATCGAGAACACGACTGTCCTATCGACTTGGTTCCTGATTCGTCCCCTCCTCGCGGTAGAGTATACCCTCTGTCCTTGCCAGAGACCCAGTCTATGTCGGTCTACATTAAAGAGAATCTGGAGAGGGGCTTCATACAAAAGTCTTCATACCCGGCCGGAGCCGGGTTTTTCTTTGTCAAAAAGAAGGATGGATCCCTTCGACCCTGAATTGACTACCGAGGCCTCAATCAGATCACTCTGAAGAACAGGTACCCTTTGCCGTTGATTTCAGAGCTCTTTGATCGTATACGGGGGGCGAAAAAATTCTCCAAGCTTGACCTGCGGGGGGCTTATAATCTAACCCGGATCCGTGAGGGAGACGAGTGGAAGACTGCATTTAACACACGTGATGGACACTACGAATATTTGGTCATGCCCTTCGGCCTGTGTAACGCTCCCGCAGTATTTCAAGAATTTGTGAATTACATTTTTCGTGATCTCCTCTATGTCTGTGTTGTGGTGTATCTCGATGATATCTTGATTTTTTCCCCAGATCTTGTGACTCATCAGGGCCATGTCCGCCAGGTGTTGCTTAGATTAAGGGAGAATCATCTTTACGCCAAGTTGGAGAAGTGCGTGTTCCAAGAGAAATCTCTACCCTTCCTGGGCTACATCATCTCTGATCAATGTCTCAAGATGGACCCTGAAAAGGTCAAGGCTGTCCTGGAGTGGCCACGTCCCCAAGGCTTAAGGGCCATACAACGCTTCCTGGGATTTGCCAACTTCTACAGACTGTTCATTCCCAACTTCTATTCTCTGACAGCCCCCATCTCCAACCTCATTAAGAAGGGTATGAATGCCAAGGTATGGACTCCAGAGGCGGAAATCGCATTTAAAACCTTAAAAAAGGCCGTCACGTCAGCTTCTATACTTCATCACCCTGATGTATCCTTACAGTTTTCATTAGAGGTGGACGCCTCCTCTGTTGGTGCCGGTGCACTATTGTTCCAGAGAGGTTCAAAAGGCAAGACGGTGGTATGTGGTTACTACTCCAAGCTGTTTTCTTCTTCAGAGCGCAACTACTCGATTGGAGATCGGGAGTTACTGACCATCAAGCTGGCCTTGCAGGAGTGGAGACACCTACTGGAAGGCGCAGCTCATCCTATCCTGGTCTTCACGGACCACAAGAATTTGACCTACCTACAGACGGCACAACGGCTGAATCCTCATCAAGCCAGGTGGTCATTGTTTTTTGCACGGCTCCGGTTCGAACTCCACTACCGACCTGCCGACAAGAATGTGAGGGCCGATGCCTTGTCTAGGTCATTTGAGGCAGAGGACACTGTGGAGTCCCCACAGAATATTATCGATCCTTCCTGCATCTACTCTGTTAACACTCTGCAGGTTAGAAACATTCCTCCGGGAAAAACTTTTGTACGGCTGGCAGACAGAAGAGAAAGGCAGACACTACAAGACGAGAACCTCCCCAGTTTCTTCCAGGTACAAAGGTCTGGCTGTCTTCCAGGAATATCCAGCTGAGGGTGCCATCCTGCAAGTTTGCTCCCAGGTTCCTTGGACCCTTCGAGATCCTACTACAGTTCAATATTGTGTCGTACAAGCTTCGACTGCCTCCTACCCTCAAGATCCCTAACTCCTTCCACGTCTCCTTGCTGAAACCCGTGGTCCTGAACCGCTACCCCAGGACCCCTAGTTCCTCAGTGGCTCCTGGCGGTTCATCCGGAACTTTAGAAGTGAGGGAGATCCTGGCCACCAAGAAAGTAGGAGGCAGGACGTTTTACTTGGTGGATTGGAGGGGATTTGGCCCAGAGGAGAGGTCTTGGGAGCCAGAGGAGAACATCGACGCTCCTGCCCTCGTGAAGAAATTTCTTTCCCGCTCTGGTCCCAAGAAGAAGGGGCGTAAGAGGGGGGATACTGTAACGTCTATGGCCGGGGGTCGTCGTTCAGACTTACCTCTTGACGATCCCAGCCAAGGACATCTCTCTTCACTGCGTCAGCTCCCTCCAGAGAGACACCGGCACTGTCTTCTGGGTCCTCGGACTTATTCCCGCAGGGCGCGCACGCCCGCGCGTGCACAGCCTTAAAGGGCCAGTACGCGTCCAGCTGTCACCCATCAATTATAAGCCCAAATGGCTGCTGTTTCCTTGCCTGAGCGTTGTTGTATACCTAAGTTTGTCTTGCAAATGGTCTCCCAGTGTTTTCCAGTTCCTAGTGTTACCCGTTCCTGCTGCCTGTACCCTGTATCCTGTGCTATCGTATCTACAAGTGAAAGTCAAGTCGTGTGTTCCCGCTGCATCCGCGGTGTCACCTGCTGTGAAAGTCAAGTCGTGCCTTCCCGCTGCATCCGCGGTGTCACGTGCTGTGAAAGTCAAGTCGTGCTCCCTCTACTGTCTACATTGCCTCAGGTACCCGTTCTGAACTATAGACATTGTTTTGTACCTTAATAAATACCTATACTGAACCAGACCTAACGATAAATGTTATAGTAAACGTCCACACATATCAAAGAAGAACAGACAATAAATACCTATAGCTGTATGTGAGGACAGATCAAAACTCCCCGAAGGGAAAGAATAACACCAAGTACAATCAGTAACTTGCAAAAAATATACACTCTTTATTATAATATACATAAGAACATGTTGGCCATCAGGACCTAAAAACCACAAACAATTAAAATACGCAATGTGAAAACATAAGGCTACTCACAAATGGCATATATACAATATTCAATAATGCCATACAGGGTCGCTCTGATAGTCATGCCATAAATGTATGTATTACAAGAATAACAGACACCTGAAAATGTGTCTCCAAAAACACATGCTAAAACAGAACAATGTAATACAGACCCTGTGAAGAATGGTATGCAGGAAAAACTAGTAACCAACACTGAGTGGTCAGTGTAAATAAAGTGGTATAGAGACCAGGGTATCACCAAAAATCAGAATAGGTCCCAGAAGCCATACCAACCCGTATGTTGCATATCAAGCCAAAAAATGAATTTCCACGGCAAGAGCCCCGACGCGCGTTTCGCGGTAGCTTTTTCAAGGGGTACTCAATTGAAGTTTGTGGTTTTTAGGTCCTGATGGCCAACATGTTCTTATGTATATTATAATAAAGAGTGTAGATTTTTTGCAAGTTACTGATTGTACTTGGTGTTATTCTTTCCCTTCGGGGAGTTTTGATCTGTCCTCACATACAGCTATAGGTATTTATTGTTTTGTACCTTGTTGGCCAGCTGCTTCTCCGCTACGTGGTACGGCCCAGTGGGTCCACACCCCACACCGTGACAGCCAGGGCGGCAGTGGAGAAGGAGTGCCCAAGTTCCGATTGGACAGTACCTTCGTGCCAAGAGGAATTGCTCTGATGAGCGGTCCTTCCAATGGGAATGTGATGGACTTTTTTCCAAATTCTTGGCACGGGGGTACCCTAAGAAATGGCTACACAGGGCATATGCTAGAGCGAGAACCACTGAGAGAAGTGAACTTTTATGCGAACGGAAACTTCAGGGTACCTGCAAGTCTATGACCACTGTTGGGTCTGCTGGATCCACAAACATCAGATGCATTGGCACCTTCGACACCGGTTCTCAACAGGTCCGTGAGATCCTACATCGACACTGGCCAATTATTTTGGCTGAACCTGACCTTCGGGATGCAGTCCCCGCTACTCCTAGCATTACTTACCGAAGAGGTAGGAATCTGCGGGTCTATTTGGTGCATAGTCATCATTCTGGGTCCACAAAGTATTGGCTTAAGTCAACGACTATTCGCTCGTACCCATGTGGTCGCTGTTCGTTCTGTTATCTCATGCCTACTGTTAAGCAATTTACCAACCCACTTGATGGCCACTCTTACCAAGTGAGACAATTTATCAACTGCCAGAGCAAGGGAGTAATTTATGTAGCTAAGTGTCCGTGCCCCAAGTTTTATGTGGCTAAAACCATACAAGAATTAAGGAGGAGAATTTCGAAACATCTGAGCACTATAAATCATAAAGAGGATACACCACTATCTAGACACATTCGTTTTATACATGACGGGGATGTCCGCTCCCTGCAATTATGGGGGGTTACTCAGTTAAAACTGGGCCCCAGAGGAGGGAATCTAGATTGCAAGTTGTTGCAGGAGGAGGCACGTTGGATCCATCGCTTGGGGACACTTAGTCCAGGTGGTCTCAACGAGGGGTTTACTTTTGCGGCTTTTCTGTGATCCTTTTGGACTTTTACTTTTCGTTTATATATATTTTGAACTCGACATTCTGGTCTTTGCCAGATCTGGCTACCACTGAGTTGCCTAGTCTGGTTCTATTTGTGCTTCCTTGATAGTTAGCACATTGTTGTACAGGCGTTACCTGTATTGAATAAGCATAGGTATTACCTATTTATCTATTTATTTTGCCATCTTCTACTCAATTATAATTTACTTTCTGTATCTACGGTTACTTTTGATTCAAACTACATGTTTAGACAGCTGGCACAGCGGTTTCTCTGTAGTTGCTCTCTTATTGCCGTTTTTGGCTGACTATTTGTTTGTACTATTGATTTTCTTTATGTGATCACTAAGACTGATTGTCCTTCTCTATTAAGAGTGATATGTGAATATTCCCCCACTGTATACTAATTACCATATATTGTGTTCGAGAACAGGCTTAATATACTGTTGCAGACATGCGCTGTCGCCTGACTGCGTTTGTCCTCACTTGCAATTGATACCCGTCCTTTTCGCGCATGCGCCTAAGTCCTATCCACTCTATGTGGTTTTCCCCTTTTTTCTATCACTGTAATTCTGGTCATTGCACATGCGCGCGCATACTACATTTCATTGGTAGTTCGTACTGAACTTACCATTGGCGGGTTCATCTGCCTGTCTCAACAGTGGAGGTGAGTTCCTCGACTCAGCTTTTGATTGGCTGAAGCCACGATGAGGACACACGTGTAGACAATTTAGTTATGTATTTAGTCTTGAGAAATCCGTGGCGCGCTGTCATTGGCTCCGATACCCCTGAAGACGCTACATCGGTAGCGAAACATGTCGGGGGGGGGCTTTCCTTTTAATTTTAACACATGGTCCTGCTGACTTTCTGCTTTATATCTGTGGAGTTGGGTGCAGCGTTCTGCAGACGCTGACACTCTGCATTTCCACTATCTACTTGTTACATTTGCACAATGCTGATCTCAGTCAGCTACGGACATGAAATCTTTTTAACCTTTATGTAGTTTGTTCCTTACTCTAGTAGCCTAATAAATTTGTAATTTAATTAAATTTACAGTTGGAAAACAGGGCTTTTGGTGCCGGTAGGCATCCCTTGTGTATTGATGTTAATGCGCCCACCAACTGTTGAGGTCCTTTTCTCTATTGTTCTCAAGTTTGGGGTACAGCTCAGAGCCTATGGTCTTCTTAATCCACCACTGGTTGTAGCTCACTTATGTTAACTTCTGCTAGTTTTAAAATAATTCTATAAAAACATACATTATATTCAAGTGCCTGACACTCTTGTCTGTTGCTCATGCTTATCTCCTTTCATGAATATCTCTAAAAATTTTCAAGAACTTTTCGAACCACCATCAAATGATTGAGGGTTTAAAAATCCATTGCCAAGGATCTCATGAACATATTCATCAGGGAAATCCTCACAGTTGGGCCAGGAATGTCATTGTTGTGTAGCAACGCCCCTGACGAGCCACTGATATCGATCTGCGGTGTCTTGATCTTGGGGTACCTCTCTGCAGAACATTCACCGAATATCACCTATCTCTTATTCAAGTGAAAAGACCCATTAAATATAACATACTTCACCGGCATAGGTCCAGCATAAAGTTTAACTTATTATATATATTATATTACATAAATCACCCATCAGTAAACAAAGTTATAGATCATGCCTTTGGTACATTGTCAGGGATGAAACAATTACATACATATTTGGCTATGTAGCCTCATACCATCATCAGATGGACTTCTTTATATACACAGCACATTGGATTTCCCCAGTTAATGTTCTGTATTACATTTGCATCCGTAGATTTCAGTATTCATTTCTGTTAATTATCTACATAACTTTTCAGAAAGGCTCATCGTCGTGCAAGGGCGATTGAACCCTTGCACGACGTTGACAAACGGAAATCATTTGCACTGTATGCGTCACCATTGAAAGCGATGGTGATGCAAATGGAAACCTATGGTCTCCGTTTCTTTTAGTAAGGGTTCCGTTCATGGGTTCCCCTGATGGAAAGCTCCGATGGAACGCCTGAACGGAGGCCTGCCGCAGATGTAAATGAAGCCTTACTGCATCAGTGGGGGCAATTTAAAACTTTAGCCAAGGTAACGTGGTATATTTTGGGAAATTATAGTTTTACATCTAAAAAGTCTTTTACACCTATGATTGGTTCAGTACAAACATCTCATTGTATGCTATTGGCTAAACCAGAGTCAACGTCACATTGTAAAGGATTGGCTACTCTCTTTTTGAAAGATATTATTGTAATTGTTTTGAACAATAAAGTCAGAGAAGTATTTTTAGGTATACAAGCATGGTCTTTGTATCTCTTACTTCTCTCCAATATAGCGATATAACCTATGATTTGGATCTGGATACGTTTACTGGGCGAGTATCAGTTGATACACTAATCTAAAACTTCAGTCTAATATATTTTCGCCATGATTGCGTCAACAAAATCATATAAATAAATAACAAAAAAGATGAGAGAAAGAATATATCCCTACGTGTTTCCTAACCCTGTTGGGGATGTTTAATCAGGGGATACCTGTACACTGGTTCTTAGCAGTATAACTGCCATAACATATGGTTTCCCAGCATGTTCTCTGACCAGCATTTGGTCAATGGCGCTCAGTTTGTGTCCAGTGCAGGTGATTTAAATCCTAGATAGCGAATCCTCATTCGTCATTATTTAATTACTAGGCCACCACCTGAGTCTGTGCTCCACTCCCCCTTTCGTGACACACTTCTCCACACCTCCTTTCATCACATAAATAATCCTTCACATGTGTTTTGTCCTTCAATGTGAATCATGTGACTCAGACTAGTCACATGATCTACGTCGCTACGTCTATTGACGCTACTTGCACACTGCTTTCTACATCATCTTATTTCCATGGAGACTAGACACTAACTGTCTAAGTAACCAAACTAAACACTTACTGTCAAGGTAACCGGACGTGTGTTTACCTCATTTAATAATTCACATGGTGCAATATACTTTGATATGATCCTGTATATCAGATGCTTAGTTAGATATTACCATTGCCCACTCATCACGGCACCTTTTAATGTTTTAATCTTTGCGCAGAATCGCATTAATAATCCAGTTAACTATACCCCGATAGAGTGTTCGAGGATCATCTTTCACATCTATATATCAGATATGCCTCTGTACTTATATAACTTGATATTAGTGGGATATTGGTGTTCAGTGTCCACAGGTCAATACCCTATAGTGGCCTCATTCAATATCAATAACTTATTTTTTTAAAAACATGTTTTTTTGGCTTTGCTTCATCATTCTTAATCTTTTAAATAGTTTATTATAGTTGATTCAATTTACATATAAGTAGTTGTGGTTGTTTATTGAACATGTCAGAATATCAAAAACAGGCACCTTAAACACTATCGATCAGATAAAGCATGCATAATTCAATTGTTCATTATGGGGCTACAGATTTAAACCAGAAAATCCATTTGCTCTCTACCCAGCCTATCCTAGTTTCCACCTCTGTTACGTGGACACACCCATTCAATACCAGTAAATTTGAGTGAACTACTATCCCCACCATGTGAACTACTATCTGTCTTGCAATAGGTGTGTTTGCTTTTTTTTTTTTTTTTTTTATACATCACCTAAAAGGAATATCCTTTTTTAGAGTATAAGGATGCCAGCCCACCCATCTCTGAAGACTGTTAGTCGATGTCGGCTTTCTGAAGATATTAGTCCTCAAGGATCCATCCTCCGCCTTCATTATCTGTGCATTCAAGAAAGTGATTTTTGATTCATGAACCCTAGACCAATTTCCTTAATATTGAGTCTTAGCATAAACTCGTTGATTTGCTCCCTGGACCAGCTCCAAACTAGGAACGTATTGTCTATGTACCTGGTCCAGAGAGGAATTCATGAGGTAAACTCGTTATTGTCCTCAGAAATTGACTCCTCCCTCCAGCTCAGGATCAAATTAGCATAAATTGGCCTTAGCTTAAATTGGCCTTTGTGACCTAGAAAGGATGTCTGTTTAGTAAATCTGCTTTTATGGCACACTAAGGGCATGACCACACATGGCGGAATTCCTCCGCAACTGTCCGCATCAATGCCGCACAGAATCTGCGTTGCAGATTCTGCAGCGGATCTGCACAAAATGTGCAGAAAATTGATGCGGACTGGCCGCTGCGGACTGCAGGAAAAGTGCTTCTCTTCTCCCTATTCAGTGCAGGATAGAGAGAAGGGACAGCACTTTCCCTAGTGAAAGTCAAAGAATTTCATACTTACCGCCCGTTGTCTTGGTGACGCGTCCCTCTTTCGGCATCCGGCCCGACCTCCCTGGATGACGCTCCAGTCCATGTGACCGCTGCAGCCTGTGCTTGGCCTGTGATTGGCTGCAGCCGTCACTTACACTGAAACGTCATCCTGGGAGGCCGGACTGGAGACAGACGCAGGGAGTTCTCGGTAAGTATGAACTTATATTTTATTTTACAGATACATGTATATTGAGATCGGTAGTCACTGTCCCGGGTGCAGAAACAGTTACTGCTGATCGCGTAACTCTTTCAGCACCCTGGACAGTGACTATTTACAGACGTCTCCTAGCAACGCTCCCGTCATTACGGGAGCCCCATTGACTTCCTCAGTCTGGCTGTAGACCTAGAAATACATAGGTCCAGCCAGAATGAAGAAATGTCATGGTAGTAAAAACAATACGCTCCGCAGCACACATAAGATCTGCGGACTTCATTGCGGAATTTTGACTCTCCATTGAAGTCAATGGAGAAATTCCGCCATGAGTCCGCAACCAGTCCGCCACTGCTCCGCAACAGACAGAGCATGCTGCGGACACCAAATTCCGCTCCGCAGCCTATGCTCCGCAGCGGAATTGTACGCATCGTGTAAACGAACACTGCTAAATTAAAGTGAAAGTCAATGGAGAAACGGCTCCGCTGCGGATTAACGCTGCGGAGTGTCCGCAGCGGAATTTAAGTGAAATTCCGCTATGTGTGAACCCGCCCTTAGAGTTCCCCTAAGTGTTCCCCAGCCTTGTCGTGGTGACACAGTATAATGTCCTAGCATATAGGAGTATGCTAATACATTAAAATTTAAAAATATCATTAAAGCAAATAACAATAAAAAAGTATGCAAAAAAAAATAGGTTCAAAAAGTAATTATTTTGTATAAAATATATTTAATTGTACATTCATTAAATTAAAAAAATACAGTTCTCAGGTATCCACATTAGCAATAATTGAAAGGGGTTGTCCAGTTTTTTATTCTTTCTTTTGTAGAATAGGAAATCATACAGTTTTTTTAATATACATGTATTAGAAATTTTGCTAACATACATTTATTATAGTGAATTAGGCCCCTGTCACAATGGAATGGTAATGCATCCACAGGCTAACTGAATATGACTAGATATGGCATCAGTCATGTGACCAACACACACGCACGCACGCACACACACACACACACACACACACACACACACACACACACACACACACAGTGTTGGGGCAACATGGGCTACGTGAATAGGACGAATGGTGGAATAATGATAAACAATTTATTCACTGCCTGGATTCACTGTCTCTAGATGATTTATAAAATGGCGGCCTATCTGTATGTGATGTTGTCATGTTGTTAATAAAGTTAACTAAATAAAAAACACAACACACAGATGTAATAGGTGGGCAGGGGTTTAGGATGGTTACTGTCCCGCAGAGGAAATTGCACAGCAAGAACTTCAGACGACACAGGTATAAGATCCTGAACAGAACTTTACTCCAACACAGGCACAATCTTCACGGATACAATATTTGGTACATATGCTTGACGGTTTCATTAATAAATAGGCACTATACTTGGCAGTTTCTGATATAACTGGTGAGAACAGGACATCGTGTTGGCTAATGGTTCCGTTTGACGTTAAACTTGAGGTGCAGGGGATCTTTTTTCTCATATGAATTGCTGAGCTGGCGATACGCCATTCAGCCTAGCAATACAAAGTCTCTTTGGTGGATCAGTCACTTGGTAGTTTGCGCCCTACCTGGCAATCTCAACTGATAGCTCTCGCCCTGCCCGGCTATCCAACTGCAGCTCACGCCCTGCTTGGCAAACCCACCCACTTTGTGCTGACTTTTTTCTCCCTCTCCTGCTTCTCCCACACACATCACTCTTTCTGTCTCTTTCCTCCATCACTCACCAACTGTCACTATAAAAAAAATCGCTATTATTTTTTTTAAAGACTAGGCTCCTCACATTTTTTTTAAAGGGGCCGCACACCACAACTGACCTCTGACGCTAATGTGACTTTACAGAGTCCTGTATGTACAAAATATATAGTGCTCTATCGAAAATAACCTTTTCTCCTAATACAAATACAGTTGCATTACATAACATAACATTAGGTGCTTAATATATATACATAAGTGGATTAGGGGCACACCCTGCAATCCCCTCCCCCCCCCCCCCCCATTTTAACAGATGCCATCCTCGGCATCTCCCCAGCAGCATTGCAAAATTGGAATAGGAAATTGACTTAGGTAACTTGGAGGGAGTCTGAATAAAAGCGTGCACCTGGATGTCTGGCTGCGGCTGTACACTCATGGTACACTCAACTGAAATACGGTAACGTTTTTCTGCAGTCATTTTTGTTGCTGTAGGTAGCAATACTTTATAACTTCTGCTCCTCTATAATCTACTATTTACCTGTTAGATACCTGGACAGTGTTACCTGAATGTCAGTGGTCACATGATGTGGATCACATGACTATCCATTCAGTTATCCTGTTTGTGCTTTTTTTATGGACAAATCTGTGGGCTATATGATTTTTTTATTTTTAGGCAGAGACAACTGCGCTAGTATAAGAAAGTTATGTGAGCAGAATTTTAAATACATGTATATTAGAAATCAGTATGATTTCCTATTCTATAAATAAATTAATAGAAAAAAATAAAAAGTGGACAACCCCTTTAACCGGTCATTTAAGGTGAAAAGTGAGAGTCAAAAACAAAAACATTTTGATGGTCATTAAGGCCCTTTCAGGCCTAATCAGTAAGGGATTAACATCATTATGACATCTCCATTTAAAAATGAAAACTGTGATGAGTCCAAAATATATTTAATACATGGATAATTGCTTACATTCACTTTTCTATTTTTTATATAAAGGCAGCGACTGTGGTTTCTATTGGATACACATGTAGGAAGTCTATTTTTAACAGATGTAAAATAGCATTGAGCATAAAACCAGCAAGATCACACTTCTCTCAATTAAGTTCGAATTTCAGCACAGGTATAAATAAAAAGGCAACGTTATTCTTATGTTAGGAATTATCCTTGGATTATTTTCAGTGCTTAGTAGTATTGATGCAATGTATGTTTTACACATTTTCTTTTTATCTTTAATAGAAAAGTTTTATAAGGATACATTCACAATTTTCTTCTGATGGGGTACAAGTTTTATAGAAGAAATGTGTAAATCAGCTTTTTGCATTTAAGATAAGCTTACATTACCTTAACTGACTCACTGAAAGAATGTGTTTCTCTTTGCCAAATCACAGGTTATTTAATGCAGTTTGTCTGGAAAGGGGACTTTGTTGAAATTGCCTTGGCTCTAAAGTCACCCAGATGACTTTGCAGTAAAACTATGTATTTAGCTGCAAAATCTTAATGTAGTTAATTTATGTGTTGATATTGGAAGAATTAAAATAATAATTCAACAAGTTTAACTACCAAGGGCAAGAGAAGGACTGCTTCAAGAATTATGTGACATTGGCAAGGTTGTACTATGCAGGCCAGCCTTAGGAGTTTGCGAACTGTGCGCGTGCCACTGGGCTCTGCCTCTGCTCTGTCCTCTGCTCCTCGTTACACACACGGAGGAAACAAGAGCCGAGGAGCAAGAGTAGAGGAGGAAGCTCCGCCCACAGCCCGTCCTGCAAGAAGCCTGTGAAATGACAGCAAGGAGAGATGGCAAGTGTCTGTGTGTCTGTGTTTGTGTGTGTATATGTTCCAGTATATGTGTGTGTATATGTGTATATATCTCTATGTTAGTGTGTGCATATATGTATGCCTCTGTGTGTGTGTGTGTGTGTGTGTGTGTGTGTTTATATATGTGTGGGTATAGTTATCAGAGTGTTATATCTGTGGTGTTACACAGGACTGCAGATAAAATCTACTACATTATCTTAATTTAGAGTTATCACTGTGTGTTATCTGGTGTTACATAGGACTGCAGATGACATCTACTACATTATCTGTGCTCAGAGAGTTATCAATATGTTATATGTGGTGTTACATAGGACTGCAGGTAACATCTACTACATTATCTGTACTTAGAGAGTTATCACTGTGTTATCTGTGGTTTTACATAGGACTGCAGGTAACATCTACTACATTAACTTTACTCAGAGAGTTATCACTGTGTTATCTGTGGTGTTAGATGGGACTGCAGGTAACATCTACTACATTATCTGTAATCAGAGAGTTATCAGTGTTATCTGTGGTGTTACATAGGACTGCAGATAACATATACTATATTATCTGTACTCAGAGAGTTATCACTGTGTTATTTGTTATCTACACTGTGTATATGTAGGTATGTATGTAAATGTGTCTTTCTGCTTGTATATATGTGCCTTTTATGTATACGTTCCTGTCGGGTGAGCTATGCGGGATGCGGGTATTACTGGTAATGGCTTTCCCACTATGTTTTAGGCTGGATTGCAGATTTCAGGCGGCTGGAAGTGACGTGTGACTTTGCTTCCAGTTCACACTATCCATGGAGATCTTATGGCTTCAATAGATGTAAAACATGCCTATTTCTATATCCCCAGGAGCGTAACAAATGGAGCCAGGCCCTGTGCCGGTCTCATATCCCCCTGCCCATATCAGACATAAAAAAAATCCATTTACTATCTGCTCCTCTTCTCTTGTCCACAGGGGGGCCATCTCGGATTTCATCAGGCTGCCGCATCAAGCCACGGTTCATACAAGGTCCTGACGCCAAATGCTGTCAAAAGGAACCTGTGCCCATTCTGCCCAAGATGCCGCTGTGGCCCTGGTGGAATGGACATGAATACCTTCCAGAGGAGAGAGGCATTCTCTGTCATAGCGCATGGCAATGGCATTCTTAGGGTACTTTTACACCGGCCAATTATCGGGCAAATGAGCGTTCAGAAAACGCTCGTTCCTGATAATTGCCCTATGTAAACAGTCCAACGATCAGCCGGTGAATGAGCAAACGCTCGTTTATCGGCGGATTGTATAGTTTAGGCAGCATAAAATATTATCGTTGTCGGCAGCACAGCTCCCTAATATAGCTTTTAGTGTGATATTAAAATAAATTTTATTTATTTGTGTTCTTGTGTTCTACTTATTTTTTTTTTCTTACTTTTACTTCTCTATGGGGCTGCCATTTTTTTTTCATCTCTGCATGTGTCGATTAACGACACATACAGAGATGGAATACGGCACATATATCCCCATAGAGAATGCGAACGGGAGCCATTCCATTCACTGCAGCATACGCCATCTGTGTGGGAACGGCGCATGCGCCGCTCCCACACAGACCAAAGCAAATCTCGTTAGCAGAGTGAAATCCGGCACCATTTTCATGTGGACCGGAAGCTGCTGCCGGTCAGTCAGATGACGACTTCCGGCCGCGGCTTCCGGCCATATGTTCAAAGAAGCGAAGGCGCAAGGAATAGGAGCGGAGGCGGCAGCGGCGGCAGGAGCAGGTAAGTTATGTTTGTGTATGTGATGTGTGCATTATATTCGTGTATGTTTGGGTTATACTGTCTGCTTAGCACTGTATCTAATCGTCCTACACTGTGCATTCGCTCAGACAATGGCGGCACACAGTGTAGGAGGTTTGAAGATTCAACCCCCTCCTTCTTCTGGCACTAGCCAGAATAAGGGAGGAAGGATTGTGTGGGGACACTAGAGCGAGTGTGTCTACCCCAAATTTGCAGCATAAAGCCATGAGGTTGCTTTACCACATTGACCATGCTGCAATTTTGGGAACTGCTCCCCTTAGTGACCAGCACATGGAAATGTTATAAATTAGAATCTAAATTATTATATTTTCTAACTTGTGAAAAAATTAAAAAAATTAAAACAATGTGTAATCACTCAAATAATGATTGTTTAACTAAAAATAATATTTTATTTTTTTTATAGCGACACATTCCCTTTAAAGACTTTGATTTTGATTTCCTGAAGGCTTGAGTCATAAACTAATAGAGACTGAGACATCTGCCTTTGTCAAGAGTATGCAGCCTTCAAACTTCCTCAGAGAGATTTGGCAAAAAAAAGTAGGTAAGACGATTTCTTGAAATATATTCGTGAAGGACGGATTCTTTAGAGCAAAGGATTGTACCATCCTGATCACAACTTTATCTGTTCTGATAGATACGATTCTTTTGGACATAGCGCCTGGAATTCGCTCATCCTTTTAGTTGATGCTGTCGCGACCAGAAACTCTTCTTTAAGGGATAAAGAACAAAGATTTGCATCCTGTAGTAGGCTCAAAAGGCCGATCACATAGTATATTCAGTACAAGTGGAATATCCCAAACAGGGAAGGGCCTTCTCGTCTGTACCACCACTCATGGAATAGCTGATGAACTTCTTGATAGACGACATCTCTATAGAACCTTTCTTTATATCCTGCAAAAAAAAAAGGGATGACAAAACAGGCTCCTAACTTATTTCAAAAAGAGGATCTGGTAAGGAAATATCCCAGGCATAACACCTGGAGTGTCTCCTTTTGGAGGCGTACTTTCTACTTCTGCAGCCTGAATCCTAAGATTCACGACTAGACAGCAAGGAGCGATATAGAACAAGGACACATCCTTACTATTTAGAGAAAAAGATGCCTTTAAAATAGCCAGATTAAGTAAAAAGCCTTGACCTTGCTGCAGATTATCTAAATTATAAGGGAGCACTCAAGAAACCTAAACAGCAAGCTAGTGAGCACCAGCATTGGCCCATAAAAAGTCCGCCCAAGGGAGGGTCAATATAAAAACGCTAGCCCTACTAACAAAAAAGTCACATTTATTCACAACATCGGGAGCTTATAAAAATGCTCCCCACAATTTAGCAACATAAGATGACTCCACCAGGGAAGAACAGCACCTAAACACCTGTATAATTTATCTTGTTTTAATCCTAAATTGCATCATTTATTATAGTCCAGTGCTCCATTCACAATTCTGCTGGCTTCAGAATAGAAATATCCCATCATTCCTAGCTGGCTTTATGTCTGTACAGAACTTGGTGATTTGCATTCTTGCAAGTAATGTCATTACACAAGGCATTCTACAATAATCTGATAGAAAGAAACCTCACTGACCTATTACATTATAAGAGTTCATCTAAGGCTAGGTTCACATCATGTTTGGGCATCCTGTTTAAACGTCCTGTTTTTTTCATCATGTAAAAAAAACGGATGTCAAACATGATGGTGTAACAGGAAACAACAGTATGCCTATCCTGTAACATTCTGTTGCCATAAGATGCATTGTACAGAAAAACTGATATGTTTAGTAGACATTCATAGTACAGAAAAACTGAACTGTCCAGTTGTTCAACATGACAGAAAAAAGGGAGCTGTTTTTGTCAGACATATTGGAAGATCATCATACTGTGCTGTTTTGTCTGGCAAAATTACGAACCTGGCAGCTCTCAATTTTTGTTGTTCAGCTCCTATGACAGAGCAGAACAACAGAAAGCCCTGACGCAGATGTGAACAGAGCTTGAGACTGTCCTGTTTAAAAAAACGGATCCTGATGGTAAGGGTATGTTCACACGAGGGCGTCCGTTACGGCTGAAATTACGGGAATGTTTCAGCCTGAAAACATCCCCGTAATTTCAGCCGTACCGGCATGTGCAGGCGCTTGAACGCCGCGTCCATTACGGCCGTAATTAGCGCTGCTATTCATTGGAGTCAATGAATAACGGCTCCAATTACGGCCAAAGAAGTGACAGGTCACTTCTTTGACGCGGGCGTCTATTTACGCGCCGTCTTTTGACAGCGGCGCGTAAATATACGCCTCGTGTGAACAGACAAACGTCTGCCCATTGCTTTCAATGGGCAGATGTTTGTCAGCGCTATTGAGGCGCTATTTTCGGACGTAATTCGGGGCAAAAACGCCCGAATTACGTCCGTAAATAGGCCGTGTGAACATACCCTAACTTGTAAATGGAGACAAACAGACCCATGTAACTATGACAGAAGCCCCATTGAAAACCTATGGATCCGTTAACAGATCCATTTGCAAAGTTAAAAAAAACCCCAGCAAACTCAGGTATGATCAGGATGCTCAAACGTGATGTGAAAGGGCCATAAGGTTCTCTTCACATTTGTGTTCTGTTTTCCGTTGATTTGCTCCATTTTAGGAGCAGAAGAATGAGAAAAACGGAAGCACTAGATCTGTCACATGATGGAAACCAATAGCAACTGAGGGTTCTGTCAGGTTTCTGGGATTTTTATTACTGTGCATGCTGTACTTTTTTGTCCAGCAATAATGTATGGAATCTGCGATGGAGGCTCCAACACTGATGTGAACCGAGCCTAAACTATTAAGACGAGTCAGTAGTCTGTTTCCAACGAAAGCCAGAAGAAATGTGAATGCAACTCTGGGCTAGAATACAAGCCGTAACTCAGGATAAGAGCAAGAAAAGTAAGGTAAGTAATGTAATCTATTGATAACTTTTTATAATGATTAGCTCTATATATAAACAGTGAAATTGTGTTTACAGGTGGACATATGTGCTTTAACCCCTTAATTACCGCACATACGTCTTTTCACGGCAGTCATTAAGGGTACTTATGCCACAGCGCTTCCTTTACAAGACGCTTTGACATAAGCTGGCACAGGTGTCCTGTGCCAGCTAGAGCACGTCGGACTGTCTAAGAGTTACCTTCGATCCTGTCCGTTTAAACCCTCAATAGTGACCTGGGCATCTAAGTGGTTTCAGAGGGAGAGGTCTCTCCTTGTCACCATATCGGCACCCCCATGAGATGATTGCGGGGTGCCGATCATTTCCATGGCAACCGGGGGCCCCCAGGTCTGCCTTCAGTGTATACTTATTAGGCCCTGCCTAAGGCCTTGTTTACACAGTGCAGATTTGCTGCAGAATTTGCATGTATTTTTCAAGCCAAAACAGGAACAGAATGAATATATAAAGAAAGGCCTTATAGGTCTACTTTCCTGGATCCAATTCTGGTTTCGGCTTAAAGAAGCACTCCCACAAAAAAAATTATGCTCTAGCCTGTTGGAAAGGTGCATTATATAAATTGTGGTGAAGGTAATTTTCCTACCCGTGGTTGTATTTGTGAATTATCCACTCCCTTCTGGTCCTCAGCTGTGTCATGTGACCAGCAATAGGACTTTCCAACTGCTACAGCGTCTCATGTTTGAACAGGAAGTCAGTTTCTTCATTCATACCTATAAGGCCCCCCATACACATGTGTGTTCAGTCCGTGATATACGGACCGTATGTCGGAAGTATTTCCCGGACCAAACAGAGTGCAGGGAAGAACGCTACTAGCATCATAGTTACGTACGATGCTAGGAGTACCTGCCTTGCCGCGGGAAAACTGTCTCGTACTATAATCATGTTTTCAGCATGGGGCAGTAGTTCCGCGGGGAGACAGGGACACCTAGCGTCGTACATAACTATGATGCTAGGAGCCCGGCTCCCTGCACTGTGTTCAGTCTGGGAAATGCGGCCGACATACGGACCATATATCACGGACCGAATGCACTCGTGTGAATCCGGCATAAGACTCACAACGAGGCTGTGATAGTAATGAACAGAGAAACTGACCTCCTGTCCACAACGCTCTGGCAGTTGAAGAGTCCTATTGCTGGTCGCATGACACAGCTGAGGACAAGAAGGGAGTGGAAAACAAATACAGCCACCAGTCAGAAGATTACCTTTAACACAATTTACATAGTGTGCCTCTCTAATGGGCCAGAGAATAAAAAAAAATGTATGGGAGTGCTCCTTTAAAAAATTGCACGCAAAATCTGCAGCAAATCTGCACTGTGTGAACAAGGTCTTATAGAATGCCTGTTAGTTTTGCACTGACAGACATAATACACCGCAATACATAAGTCTTGCACTGTATTATAAAAGTGATCAACTGATCGCATAGTAAAGTCCCACAGAGGGACAAAAAAGTAAAAAATAGTTTAATAAAGTTAAAGGCTTTTTTTTTTTTTTTTTTTAATGTCTATCAGTGGGCTTGGTGCAACTTTGTAATTAGTTTTTATAAAAAATTATCTATACTTTTTGAGGTACATCTGCTTTGTATTCTGTATACAGAGCAGCTGTAACGTGCGTGGAGGTCTGAATCCGTCAGGTCAGCAGCACTGACGGGTTCAGTATCAGCAGATCCTGTGTGTCTCTGTTCTATACATTACTGTGTACTGAGCCTATTGGGTTCACTATTTAAATAAGTAAAGATATTGACAAAATTTTTAGCCCACATTCGTTTGCATCTTGGATTCATATGTCCCTCAGTCGTGGGTCAACCCCACTAGTTGTATGGTATCATAGCACCTAGAAATAAAACCCCTCCTAGTCGGGGACTTAATAAGTTGTCCGAGCCAAGTATCTAAATCTACTAATAACCTAAGGTTATTTCTCGAAGACAAGTATAAACATTGCAGTTGAGAGTAATATAACATTTGAGAAATCAGTGGTTCATATGCTCTTTAAGTTTGTTTTTTTTTAAATAAAGGAATTTTTCGTTTTCATATATCTGTGAGACCAGGATGACCCCCCTCTTTTTCCAATACTCTCCAGCTAGTGAAAAATAAAAGTTAGTTAAATGGACATTATCTGTTACGTACTCCCTTCCTGCAGCTCCCTCGGTCTCCAAGACATCGAGAGTCACTCGCTCGGGCATCGCCCGGCCTGGCAGACTGAGGCAGTCTGCAGCCAATAGGAGCTCAGGAACGGCAGGCCAATTACAGCCTGGCTGATGTTCCTGAGCTCCCATCCTCTCCTTATTTAGTTCAGCCTGGGGTAGTAGGACTTTGCCTGTAATTAGAGTTATCTAGCCTGGTGCTTTCCCATGTTTCAGACTCCCCTGAACGACTTGCATTTTGACTCCTTTGTGAAACCTGACCCCGGCTGCACTTCTGACTTTTCTTTGCCTTCTGAGTTTTGTTTTTCCGCACTCTCCCGGTTTGACCCTGCCTCCGCCTTTTGTGCCCGGACTTGTCCATGACGCAATTGCCCTGCCTCTCACTCCGTGTACTTCCCAGTTGACCCTTTGTTATTTCGTACTGTCTCTGTCTTATCCGTTTGTCAGTTTCACTTGTACTAGTATAGGGAACGCCGCCCAGTTGTGCGCCGTCGTTTAGGTCGGGTCGTACAAGTAGGTAGGGACAGAGGTTTGGAAAGAACAGGGACCTCACTGTTTACCATGTATTTGTTTGTGACATTATCCCATATGAGTGAAAAATCCACTGAGTTGGATAAGCTCCCTAGTTTTCTAATGCTTAGCCATCACTAATGCATTAGTGTACATAAGTCGGAAAGCAATTAAATGGCTGCCCACCAAAATGTCTCGAATCTAAAATATGGAGTATGGGGTCAGTCTAGCTATGCTCCTGTACACCATATGACCCAACTTTGCCTCTTCCCAATAATGTAGATGTCATAGTTGGGAAAAAAATATATAACTTAACATTGCGAACTCTATATTCCTAATCCTGAATAGATTTCCTTTACAAATTTGGGAACTGATTAATCTATCAATGATTTTAATTTTGTTTGATTTTAATTAGGTTAAGGCCTCATGCACACGACCGTAGCCATGTGCACGGCCATGATTTTCGGGTCGGCCGGCAAACCGTGGGCCTTGCACATGACCGCGTCCATTATTTCCTATGAGCCTGGAACACGGCCGTAACAAGACATGTCAGTTCTTTCTGCGGTCCAGGCTCCTGGACTATGCACGGACCGTGAAAATCACCGTGAAAATCACAGTCGTGTGCATGGGCCCATAGGAATGAATGGGGCCGCAATTCTCCCATGGATTTTCGGGGGAATTGCGGCCGCAAAAGCACGTTCATTATCAGGATGTCACCCACATATAAACTCAACTTAAAAGACTGAACTTTTTTTATTATGCCTTTAATTTGATAATTTTCTGTAATAGACTTCGCCAAAAGCTAAATTAGGAGATTAAATGGCTATTCCCATCTCATAAAATGATGTCATATCCCTAGGTCCTAGGCCTGCCGTTCTTGGGAATGAAGAGGTCACAACCCTGATTTAGCGCTGCGTCCCCTTCACTAGCTCATTTACTTGAAAGTTTCTCTGCTGCACTTCTCTGTAGACCAGGTGGCCAGGGCACCGCTGTGCAGGGATAAACAGTGAAGGGTCATTCTCAGGATAGGTGGGTGTCACAGAGGTCGGACCCCACCAATCATAAGGTGATGGCATATCCTAGCAATATGTCAATACGTTATAAGATGGAAACACATTCAAAGATGAGCAGCGACAGAGCACAGCCCTATATTGTCCCATTAGATATTACAAAGGAGTCCTGAAAGTGTTCTGTGTTTTGCACCTTTGCTGTGTATATACATTCATAAACATATCTAAGATGCAGCTTATAACCCCATATTTAAATTTTCAAGGGTTGCCCTCATGTGCCCCCAGTAAATCTGGTCAAATGCTTTCAAAGCATTAAGACATAGGAATAAACTGGAGGTACTAGAGGTACCGGCCACATCCATTAGATCAATAGTCTTTCCGTGTTTATCGTTTGTCCATGTGGCATAACGCTATCCTGGTCAGGGCTGACCAATTTGGTCATCCCCATCCCCTTAGTGTGTTCGCAGGTACCGTGGCATAAATCTTTAGATCTCATTTCAGAAATAGGCCTATAAGTAGGTGGGTGGTTCTATGCTTTAAAATTTTATTTCTCCTCCACTTCATCCCAGAATGTAATTTATGTTCCCTTTTTGAACAGCCACCTATACACTATTTTTATTTATTATTATAAAATACAAATTAACCATTCAAATTAATCATTCATTTTCTACTTGAGTGGTTTTAAAATTCTGTATTTATTTTGTAAATAATTCAGCATTTCATTTAAAAAATGACCCTGCAGTGATGTGTCACATTCTATCATATCAGATAATTGAACTCAACATGATGTTATATGACATGGTCCACTGTAATGTCCATCCTTTTAAGTAAAGGCAAGATAGGTTGTCACGCTAGTCACACCGAGCCAGATATGTATTTAAGACTTATTTCATCACTTTTTCTGATTTATCAAAAATACTAGAAAAGGTGCATACTGCAGATTCCATCCTTTGAAATTCATAGGCTGAATTCTGCTCTAAAATCTAAATGTAACACAATTTGCTTTGAAATCCACGACGAAAATTTTTTTCAATACATGTAACTTATGCTAACAGCCTTTTATCTGTGCCATACCTGTACTGCGAACATTTATTTTATCCTGATTATTAAAAATCAGGGACTTTTGCGTTTTAATCCTAGCAATACTTGCCGCTCTATCTAGCATCCAACGTTTATAAATGTATGCTATGCTAGATAGAGCGGCCGGCAATGTTGGAAATAAAATGCTAAAGTCCCTGCTTTTCAATACTCAGGATACAAGGAATTTTGGCAGGACAGGCATGGGTATATTCCACAGGATATATTGATAAATTCAGCATACCTCCCAACTTTCAAGTATCGCAAAGAGGGGAAACTGATGCGGCCCACATAGCGTGTACATTTTTTTCCTTTTAAGCCATGCCTCTGATCCCACCCAGTCCCCACCCATACACACCCGATTCAGCCCACACAGTATCATGCTCCCATAGTGCCCCCACACAGTATAATGCCCTCTAGCTGCCACCATACAGTATAATGCCCCCATAGCTGCCACCATACAGTATAATGCTCCCATAGATGCCCCCATACAGTATAAAGCCAACACAAATACCCCATGCAGTAAAATTCCCACACAGATGCCCCAATACAGTATAAAGCCCACACAGATGCCCCCATTCAATATAATGCCCAAACAAATTAACGCATATAGCATAATGCCCCATAGCTGCCCCCATACAGTATAATGCCCAATAGCTGCCCCCATATAGTATAATCCCCACACAGATGCCCCATACAGTATAATGCCCACATGGATGCCCCTACAGTATAATTCCCCCATGGCTGCCCCCATACAACATAATGCCCCCATAGCTGCCCCATACAGTATAATGCCCCCATTGCTGCCCTTATACAGTATAATGTCCCATAGCTACCCCCATACAGTATAATGCTCCCACAGCTGCCCCATACAGTAAAATGCCCCTATAGCTTCCCCCCATACTGTATAATGCCCCCATAGCGGCCCATACAGTATAATGCCCACACTGATGCATCATATAGTATAATGCCCACACAGATGCCCCCATACAGTATAATGCCCCATAGCTGCCCCATACATAATGCCCCATAGCTGCCCCATACAGCATAATGCCCCCATAGCTGCCCTAATACAGTATAATGCCCCACAGCTGCCCCAAACGGTATAATGCCCCTATAGCTTCCCCCATACAGTGTAATGCCACCATAGCTTCCCCATAGAGTATAATGCCCCATTAGCTGCCACCATACAGTATAATGCCCCCTTAGCTACCCGCATACTGTATAATGCCCATACTGCCCCCATACAGTATAATGCCCCTGGTGCCAGTGCCCACATATAAAGTGCAAGTGCCCACGTACATAGTGCCACAGTGCCCATGCAGATAGTGCCACACACAGTGCTCATGTAGATAGTGCCAAAGTGTCCCCTTTAGATAGTGCCCTTATATAGTGCCACAGCGGAATCCCCGGCCAGACCGTCGGCAATGTTCTGGCCGTGGATTCCTCTCCAGGAGTAGCCCCGGACGTCACTATCCATATATGGACAGTGACATTAGGGATTCCCTCTAGGAGCAGAATACCCAGTTAGAGCGTCGGCAATGCTCTGGCAGGGGGTTCTGTTCCAGGAGTTGCCCCTGATGTCACTGTCCATATATGGACAGTGACATCAGGGGTTCCCTCTAGGAGCAGAATCCCTGGCCAGAGCGTCGGCAATGCTCTGGCAGAGGATTCCGCTCCAGGAGTAGCCCCTGACGATAGACATATATGGACAGTGAAGTCAGGGGCTTCTCCTATAGTGCAGGAATCTCTGACCAGAGCGTTGCTGACGCTCTGGCCAGGGATTCCACTTCAGGAGGAGTAAATGGCAGGAAGCGGATAGTCTCCTGCTCCGCCATAGTATTCAACCGTATCTGCGTCCTGAGAATGCAGATACAATTAAATGTGGCAGTTGCTGGGACACGTCCCGGGACAATAATTTGCCGAAACTGTCCCTGTAAATTCGGGTCTGTTGGCAGCTAAGTAACATTCAAAATGATAGGGCAGTAGCTTTATTTAGGTCAGGATCATACACACAGTTTTGATGAAGCTTTTGGCTCAGTTTTTTTTAGCCAAATTCAGAATTGGACGCAAAAGAAAGAGATGCATCAACCTTTTCTTTATACCTTTCCTTACCTTTGGATCCACCCCTTGCTTTGGCCTAAAAAAGAAACTGCATTAAAGCTGTGTGTGTGATCCTGGCCCTAGCTTGTTTTTTTTAGCAGCCTAGCAACCATCTTATTATTAGGTCTGAGACGCCTTATAGCACTCTGGTCATGTCTGGTCATTTAGTACCAAAACATTCGAAATTAGGAGGTTAACTTTTTTTTAGTTATTATTCTATTACTTCTCACTTTATTTTTTATTTGTTGATTTAGTGAGCTATTGTAGTAGATGGCACTACTTACTGTACTTACTGATGATAATCAATACTGTATTTTAAAATATCTTGAACTTACTGTTTAAATTATTTATTTTTATTTTTTTACCTTGCCTACCACAAGTCCATGCTCTTTTATTGTAATAAACTTACCTCACTGCATTCCAGTGCCGTCCTTCTATTCCATTAGCCGCCGCCGGGATGCCAATCGGCACATGCGCATTGGCATGCGGCTGCTCGGTCAATCAAACTCGAGACTTCATTATTTAAAACTCATTAGTTGTTTTACTAGTTGCCAGTTATATATAGTTTTTGTTACCCTGTACCTAGGTATTTACCTTGGAAAAACAAAGAGACGGAGCAGCACTGTGGTATAATATACGCCAAATAAGGCCGGTGCTAGGCTTCAAGACAAGGAGTAACCTCTCCTTATACGATAAGGCATCAAAGAAGAAAAACGAAGCAGCACTTAAAGTGAAGTGGGTTTATTCACCAAACATACAGTACAACGTTTCACCTTCTCAATAAAAGCATTTTAAAGCAATGTGTGATAGGAATACTTGAGTACATATAATAGGCAGAGCCTGAACAATTAGGGTATGTTCACACGGTCTATCTTTGGCCGTTTTTTGGGCCGTAAATGCCCGAAATACGACCGAAAAATCGGAATCATAACGCCTCCAAACATCTGGCCATTGATTTCAATGGGAAAACGGCGTTCTGTTCCGACAGAGCGTTTTTTGCAGCGTTTTTTTACGCGTAAAAAAAACGGCCGCGAAAAAGAAGTGCAGGACACTTCTTGGGACGTTTTTGGAGCTGTTTTCCATAGACTCTATTGAAAAATGCTCCAAGAACGGCCGTAAAAACGCAGCAAAAATTGCGAGTGGCACAAAAAACGTCTGAAAATCAGGAGTTGTTTTCTCTTGAAAACAGCTCTGTATTTTGAGACGTTTTTGACTCTGCGTGTGAACATACAATTAGTGTTGCATTTAAAAAAGCAACTATAAAACAATATAAATTTTACAAAACATTACATAGTGTACTGTGACATATTAAAAAAACCATAATAATGTGAATAAGATTCATAGCATGATATACTAGAGGCTCTTGGGACATTCCCCCTGCATTGCTGCATTGTGTTTCCACGGTGACTACCGATCACATGTCTGGTTTGGCCCAATTGGTGAGTTACCTATCGGCATGCGCAATTCAACGTTGAGAACGCCGATAGCTGAGCACGTGGAACACATATGAGTCCTGATATATTGATTTTATTTAGATTGGTGAGTGCCAGCCCTTTTTGATTTTATTAATTAACACTGTGTATGACTAATTAATTTTGAACACTGTATTTTATGTTGTTGATGATGTATTGTTTTGAAAACTAGTATATCATGCTATGACTCTTATTCACATTATTATGAATTTTTTTCATATGTCACAGTACACTATGTAATGTTTTGTAAAATGTATATTGTTTTATAGTTGCTTTTTTAAATGCAACACTAATTGCTCAGGATCTGCCTCTTATATGTACTCATGTATTCCTATCACACATTGCTTGAAAATGCCTTTATTGAGAAGGTGAAACATTGTACTGGATGTTTGGTGAATAAACCCACTTCACTTTGAGTGCTGCTTTGCTTTTCTTCTTGCTATTTACCTTGATTTACCTGGTTTTAACTACCATCTGTGTTTGACTTGAATTGGCTGACTACACTATTTTGTTTGTGACTACTCTGTTCCTTGATTGTATTTCTGCTACTAGGCTTACCAACGATGGCAAGTTTCTGACCATATATTTTTTTTGTGCCCTGCCCACCCCTGCTTTGTTTTTATCCAGCTAGTCCACTATGAGTCCTACCATTACCACCAGCCACCACCTGCTTCTCCACTTCTCACCACCCTGGTTTCTTAATAAGATAGCCAGAGAATTTGCTACTGGACAGTAGAGTACCAATACCCTAAACGAAGACTCAGGGCGAAGTGCTATGGGTAAAATGTCCGGTCCAGAAAAGTACTTTTTCTGGGTATATCAGAACCATGTATCACAGTATCTTAGTAAATGTTCATGAACAACAATAAAGATGACATGCAAGAAGATCAACTGCAGGTGAATGTAGTTTAGTCTATATCAACTTTGCATGTCAACATCAATGTCCGGAGTAATTTGAACTTTCCAGCTCATGATGAGAAATGAGACAGCTGCTGAAGCCATTTAGTCTGGAAACAGAGATCAAGTTTTTATTGCTGATTTCAATGCAGATTTTTTTTCAGCCAAAGCTAGTGTAGCGTCCCTGGCCGTCGGGTTTACTCACCTCCCGACGCCCGCAGCCATGGATCAGTGAGTGATGGCTCGAATCTCCTTCCTAGGAGATGCCAGCACTCACTTCCGCTCCGGTCCGCTGTGTCCCGTAGGGTGCGCGCGCACGCTCCTGCCCGGTCTTAAAGGGCCAGCGAGCGCACATGTGAACAATCATCATCATCAACTACACATGATTTCCTGGACTATAAGAAGGGCCCTGCCCTTCTACTCCTTGCCTGAGCGTTGTTAGTGTATCCCAAGTCTGTCTTGCAAATGGTCCCTTAGTATTTTCCCATTCCAGTTGTTACCCGTGCCCTGTTACCTGCTCCTGTATTCCGTGTTGTGTTCTTGTTCCTGTGCCTACTAGTGTTGGAGTCGTGTCTACTGCACCTGCTGTCGTTTGCCACATCCTGTTGCATCTGCAACATCCTGTGTCATCTGCCACGTCCAGTGCCATCTTTCTCGTCCAGTGTGATCCGCCATGACTGGCGCAACGTGCTGCACCTGCTGTCATCTGCCACGTCTGGCGTAACCTGCTGCACCCACCTCCATCCCTGCCAAAGCATCGGCCACTGTCTGGACTATTCAGGTACCCTTGTGCGGAACTTTGTATTGCTGGGGTGCTCTCTGGTTTGGCCAGCTGCCTCCCCACTATGGCGGTGCGGCCTTGCGGGTCCACATACCCACAGACCGTGACAGCCAGGATTGGATTCAAAGGAAATGTGAAACATAAAAGAAAAACTTATACTTCTCCTTCCTCCTGGATCCACTTCTGGCTTTGGCTCAACAAAATGCATCAAAAACTGCACAAAAAATCAATGTGTGTTACCAGTCTTACAAGTACTACTTGCGATCAACAGTTAGGAGTCACTGACCGACTAGCCTTAAAACCAGGTTGACACACAATTTAATGCAGTTTTTTGTGGCAGTTTTTTTTTTTGCCATGGTCAAAAGTGGATCCAAAAGGAAGGAAGGGTATAAGAAAAGACTGATGCATTTCCTTTCTTTTGTGTCCACTTCTGAGTTTGGCTTAAAAAACAGATCCAAAAACTGCCACAAAAACGGCATCAAAACTGTGTGTGTGAAGGAGGCCTAAGACTTTTTTTTAGTGTGATTCTCAACAGACATAACAATTGAAAATACCATGGTTGTCAATAATGGTATTTTCATAGTTTAAATATTATACATGTACTTGGATGACTCATTGAATAACCCATTTCTCTGCAAAAATAATAGTCAAATACGTTATATTAAAAGTATTTGATACAGGAACAAGTTCTAAAAATAACTTATTATGACTGGCGTCTGATGAACAACATGACTCATACATTGCTGCTACCATAAGACTCCTACTCCTGAGTCACAAACACAAAATTTTGAAAGATATATCTTTTCAGCTGCATGTACTATAAATATGTGGTTTTTTTTTGAAAAATACATAACAACAAATATAAAAGTATGACTAGACAGCATAAATATAAAACAAAAGAAACATAAGAGCTCACAATCCTTAGGCTGGGTTCACACAGAGTTTTTTGCAGGCAGAAAATCTGGCTGCATGCCGTTTTTCGCAGCGTTTTTCACCCGCGGGCCATTGAGCGCCGCGGGCAAAAAACGCAGCGAAATACGCTTTCTCGGTCTCCCATTGATGTCAATGGGAGGTCAGGGACGTAAACGCCAAAGATAGGTTATGTCCCTTCTTTTTCCCGCGAGCTGTTTTTTCCACTCGCAGGAAAAAAACGCCTCCGCCTCCCATTGAAATCAATGGGAGGAATTTTCGGCCGTTTTTTGGCGCGTTTTCCATCACGGTTTCAGAGTTAAAAAACGTGTCAATAAACTCTGTCTGAACTGAACCTAAGTACAAGTCGTCAATTAAAAGAACAGAATCCATATATTTGTGAGTGCACAGATTCTATGTTGGACTCAAGTTGAAATACAACAGAAAGGATCAGTCCATCCAGAATTTCTCTCTATAAAAACTTCCATTAATTTGTAATTTATTTAAAACATGTTGCAAACAATCATGGTGAAGAAAAAGTTCTCATATACGTACATGTTTCGAACCATCCGGTTCTTAGTCACAGCATGTTGAAACCTCGAAAACTAAGATATTTAAAACAAAAGGGACCAATGACAATGAAAGGACGCCTTCAAGTAACATAGACCTAACATTAGTGCATATAACAATTGTAAATCAAGGTAAATAATAGGTCATTAATGTAATATAATAATAAAAGTAAATAAAATCTACCACTGTTTAGTAAAAGTATAACCAATTAAAGGAAAAGTATCACCACAAAATTTTTTTTCATGTCAGTTTAATGTTAGTGTTTTATTAAAAACGTTTTTATTTATTTGTGTGTTTGTGTGTTACTTTTTTCTATTTCTTCACTTTTTCTCCCCTATGGGGGCTGCCATTTTTTTTTCCATTTCTGTATGTGTCGATTAACGACACATACAGACATGGAATATGGCAGCCACAGTCCCATAGGGACTGCGAACGGGTCCCGTCCCATCCACTTCTGCGTACGCCGTCTGTGTGGGAACTGCGCATGCGCCGCTCCCACACAGTCCAATTTGAAATGCGCGCCGTCCGGCGCCATTTTCCTGTGGACCAGAAGTCGCGTCCGGACAGTAAGATTACTACTTCCGGTCGCGGCTTCCGGACTTGTGCACTTGGACCAGCGGCAGCAGACGGAGCGGACGGGCCAGAGGGAGCCGCGGCGGCAGGAGCAGGTAAGAGATTTCTATGTATGTTCGTGTTTGTGTGTGTTTACTACTGTATGTAAACCTACTACACTGTGTGTTAGCTCAAAAAATGGCGACACACAGTGTAGGAGGTTAGACCGTTCAATCCCCTCGTTTATCCCGGCACTAGCCAGGATAAAGGAGGGGGGGATTCTCAGAGCTCACTAGAGCGAGTGCTTTTTTCCCAATTTTGCAGCAAAAAGCAATGTGGTTGCTTTACCACATGCAATGCTGCAATTTTGGGAATAGCTCCATCTAGTGACCAGCAATGGGAAATATTATAAATTAGAATCTAATTTATAATATTTCCTGACTCGTGAAAAAAATAAAAAAAATGTGAACAATGTTTAATCACCTACACACTAAATGTTTAATTAAAAAAAAAAAAACATGTTTTGCTGGCAACACATTCCCTTTAAGGCCTCTGTGGCATCTATTCTCTAACTGTAGGATCCAAAAAGCTTCTCTATTGGGAATGTGTCGTTTCAAATCACCCTCTCTTTTGGGATTGCTAACCAAAGACCAAAGACCCTTTAGGTCTCCATTCTGTGTTTCTATTACGTGTTTGGTGGCACCAAATACATTAGACAATTTATTTGCCTATATCTACAATGTGTCCTAAAATTTGTATCTTAAGTTTTCTGGTGATGCACCATCTACATGGGCACTGAAGGCACTGGTACTTAATATATGGGGGCTGTGGCGCTATGTGGGCACTGTGGCACTATTTGGGCACCATCTACATGGGCACTGTGGCTCTATGTGGGCACTGGCACATTATATTTGAGCACTGGCAATTTATATGTGGGCACTGGCACTTTATATGTGGGTACTGTGGTGGTATGTGGGCACTGGCACCATCTATGTGGGCACTATATACAGTGGGCACTGTGGCACTATCTACAGGGCATTGTGGCACGATGGGGCATTATACTGTATGGGGGCATCTGTGGGCATTATACTGTATGGAGGCAGCTATGGGGGCAATATACTGTATGGCGCAGCTATGGGGCATTATGCTGTATGGGAGCAGCTATGGGGGCATTATGCTGTATGGGGACAGCTATGGGGCATTATACTGTATGGGGGCATCTGTGTTGGCTTTATACTGTATGGGTGCAGGGCTGGCCATTGGGGTGTGCGACATGTGCAATCGCACAGGGCGCATCACTCCAGCAGTTGGAAGGGGGTGCTGCGCTGGCTCCCTTCCCCTGATTGTGTTTCTGAAGAGGTAGTTATGCCGAGAGCAGAGAAGGTGCGCCCAGGTGGAAAGCAGCAGCATAGTCGCCAGGCCTGGGCGCTCCTTTTTTGCTCTCGGCGTAACTACCGCTCTAGCCGCCGTAGCGGCTGTCACGGGGCCCGTGGCATGGGGGGGCCCATGCCGCCTGATGGCACCCCGATGCCCGGTGGCGCCACTAGTGGCCGCTATGGCCGCTACAGCGGTAGCTACGCCACATTCAATAGTTTATTCATCCTCAGGAAGCAGATACTATTGAAAACTGTAGCAGGGCAGGTAGGTATCTCCCTGCGCTGCAATTTACTAGGCTACAGGCCACTTGGCCTGCAACCTATTGAGTGCAGGGACAGGATTCCTGCATAGGCCGGCGAGATGACGTCATGCCGGCCTACGCAAGGATCCCGTTGGCGTTGTAAACCAGCTTCGTTTGTCGCGGGAACGGGGCCTAGGTGAGTATAAAGTTTTTGTTTTATTTGTTAAGGCGGCGCTATCTACAAGGGGGTGGTGGGGGGCTGTATGGCGCTGTCTACAAGGGGAAGGTGAAGGGCTGTGTGCCGCTGTCTACAAGAAGGAGGTGGGGGGGCATATGGCGCTGTCTACAAGGGAGAGGTGGGGGGCTGTATGTCACTTTATACAAGGGGGAGGTGGGGGGCTGTATGGCACTATCAACAAGAGGGAGGTGGGGTGCACAGTCTACAAGGGGGAGGTGGGGGCTGTATGTCACGATCTACAAGGAGGAGGTGGGGGGCTGTATGGCACTACAGTGGGACTGTTTGGCACAATCTACGGGGGCACTATCAACAAGGGGCTGTGTGCGTGGAAGGGGAGGGGGGACATTATACTGCGGGTGGCCACAAAGGGGACATTACACCGTGTAGGGGCTCAACAGAGGGCAATATAATGTGTGGCACTTAGGGGGCATTATATTGTGTGGGCACACTCAGAGGACAAAATACTGTGTCCCTTAAGGGGTTATAATATATTATATTATTAAATATTATTATATTGTATGGGGCAGCTATGGGGGCATTATACTGTATCGGAGGCACTAAAGGGGCATTATACTGAGTGGGGGATACTAAAGGGGCATTATGCTGTGTGGGGCACTAAGGGGACATTATACTGTGTGGGGGCACTAAAGGGGCATTATACTGTGTGGGGCACTATAAAGGGCATTATACTATGTGGGGCACTAAAAAGGCATTATACTGTGGGGAGGCATTATACTTTTTTATGGGACATTTTTTTATGTTGGGGTGGGGCTCCGAAAGACATTTTTGCACGGGGTGCCATCTATCCTAAGGCCGGCCCTGTATGGGTGCATCTATGGGGGCATTATACTGTATAGGGATATTGTACTGTCCAGGGGCAGCTATTTGACATTATACTGTGTGGGGGGAAGCTATTTGGCATTATACTGTGTGTGGGTGAGCTATAGTGGCATTATATTTTGTGGGGGTTCTATGGGGGCATTATACTGTGGGGAAGCACTATGGGAGCATGATATTGTGTGGGCTGATATTGGGCGGGTTTAGAGGTGTGGCTTAAAAGGAAAAAAATTGGCCCTCTTTTACTTGATAGTTGAGATGTATGTTTTTACTTTTTGAGATACAGCTGCTTTGTATCCTGTATACAGAGCAGCTGTATCTTGCACTGAATCCTGTATCCGTCAGGTCAGTGGGACTCACGGGTTCAGTGTCAGCGGGTCCTGCCTGTCTCTGACATACAGAATCGAGCTGTTACTGATCACATCTTAGTTCATAACTTAGATGTGATCGATAACAGGCAGATCCGTCCGGCAGGGCTTCAAAGGAGACTGTCAGTATCATGATATACTGCAATACATTAGTATTGCAGTATATCATGCAACCGATCCAACGATCGCTGCTTCAATTCCCCTTGGGGGACTAATAAAATAAAGTAAAACACTGTTAAAGTTTTTTTATGTTCCAAAAAAATAAAATATTAAAAGTAAAAAAATCCCCCCTTCTGAAATTTTTTCCCAAAATCAATGTTAAAAAAAAAAAGTTAATACTACTGGTATTGCCGCGTCCGTAAAAGTCTGAACTATCACAATATAGAGTGAACCCGCTCGGTGAATGGCGTAATATATATATATATATATATATATATATATATATATATATATATATGTATATATACCGTGTTCCAAATTATTATGCAATTGTTATTTTTCGCTGATTTTCCTAAATAGTCGATGCAAATGACAGTCAGTATAATCTTCAAGCCATCAGCTGTTGGAGTATAATGCAAATTTTATTGAACAAATCTCCTAATGATAACAGATTTTTTTTTAGAAGTAAAAAACTCAAAATGCACTGTTTCAAATTATTATGCACAACAGAGATCAAAACATTTTAAAGGTTGTAAAGAGAACTAAAATGGTAATTTGTTGAATTTGCATCATCAGGAGATCATATTTTCAGAAATCAAAAGCTCTTTCAATCAAAGAAAACTTAACAGGCCAAGTTACATGTTAACATAGGACCCCTTCTTTGATATCACCTTCACAATTCTTGCATCCATTGAATTTGTGAGTATTTGGACAGTTTCTGCTTGAATATCTTTGCAGAATGTCAGAATTGCCTCCCAGAGCTTCTGTTTTGATGTGAACTGCCTCCCACCCTCATAGATATTTTGCTTGAGGATGCTCCAAAGGTTCTCAATAGGGTTGAGGTCAGGGGAACATGGGCGCCACACCATGAGTTTCTCTCCTTTTATGCCCATAGCAGCCAATGACACAGAGGTATTCTTTGTAGCATGAGATGGTGCATTGTCATGCATGAAGATAATTTTGCTACGGAACACACGGTTCTTCTTTTTGTACCACGTAAGAAAGTGGTCAGTCATAAACGCTACGTACTTTTCAGAGGTCATTTTCTCACCATCAGGGACCATAAAGGGGCCTACCAGCTCTCTCCCCATGATTCCAGCCCAAAACATGACTCCGCCACCTCCTTGCTGATGTTGGGACATGGTGGCCATTCACCAACCACCCACTACTCTATCCATCTGGACCATCCAGGGTTGCACGGCACTCATCAGTAAACAACACGGTTTGAAAATTAGTCTTTATGTATTTCTGAGCCCACTGCAACCGTTTCTGCTTGTGAGCATTGTTTAGGGGTGGCCGAATAATAGCTTTATTCACACTTGCAAACCTCTTGAGGATCCTACACCTTGAGGTTCGCGGGACTCCAGATTCACCAGCGGCTTCAAATACCTGTTTGCTGCTTTGCAATGGCATTTTAGCAGCTGCTCTCCTAATCCTATTAATTTGTCTGGCAGAAACCTTTCTCATTATGCCTTTATCTGAACGAACCCGTCTGTGCTCTGAATCAGCCACAAATCTTTTCACAGTACGATGATCACGCTTAAGTTTTCTTGAAATATCCAATGTTTTCATACCTTGTCCAAGGTATTGCACTATTTCACGCTTTTCGGCAGCAGAGAGATCCTTTTTCTTTCCCATATTGCTTGAAACCTGTGGCCTGCTTAATAATGTGGAACGTCCTTCTTAAGTAGTTTTTCTTTGGTTGGGCACACCTGGCAAACTAATTATCACAGGTGTCTGAGATTGATTACAATGATACAAAGAGCCCTAAGACACAATACCATCCATGAGTTTCATTGAAAAACTAATAATTAAATGTTTATGACACTTAAATCCAATGTGCATAATAATTTGGAACACGGAATATATATATATATATATATATATATATATATATATATATATATATATATAATACGCAAATTGCTGTTTTTTGGTAACCTTAGCGCTCCATAAAAATGAAATAAAAAGTGACCAAAATGTTGCATATACACCAAAATGGTGTCGGTGAAAACTACAAATCACCGCAAAACATAAGCCCGCCCATTGCTAAATTGATGGAAAAAATGAAAAAGTTATGGCTCTCAGATCATGGCGACGCAAAAGATTTTTTTAATTTAGCAAATAGTTTTATTTTTGTGGTAAAACATATAAATTTACTATCACCGTAATCGTATCAACATGTAGAATAAGGTGAATATGTCGTTTTTACCGCCTGATGGACGCCGTAAAAACAAAACCCCCCAAAAAATGGAATAATTGCTGTTTTTTGGCATTTCACCCCACAAATAACTTTTTTCAGCTTCCCAGTACTTTATGCGGTACAATAAATGGTGCCATGAAAAACTACAACTTGTCCCGCAAAAATCAAGCCCTCATATGGCTATATAGATGGAAAAATAAAAACAAAATCGTTTTTGGGGGGATAGGGGAGGAAAAAACAAAAGTGAAAATCCAGAAAAAAAAGCTGAGGAGGGAAGGGGTTAAAAGTTGTTGCACATCACATTAAAAAAATTGCTTCAAAGGTGTACATGGCCTTTAACCCCTTCCCGCTTTGGGCACTTTTGACCTTCATGACGAAGCCTCATTTTTCAAATCTGGCATGTTTTACTATAGTCGGTAATAACTTCGGAATGTTTCACCTATCCAAGCGATTCTGAGATTGTTTTCTCGTGACACATTGGACTTTATATTACTGCCAAAATTTGCTTTATTCATTAAGTATTTAATTGTGAAGAACAACAAAATTTAGTGAAAAATTGCACAAATTTGCATTTTTCTCAATTTAAATATATCTGCTTGTAAGACAGGCAGTTATACCACACAAAATTGTTGCTAATTAACATCCCCCATATGTCTACTTTAGATTGTCATCGTTTTTTTGAAGATCCTTTTATTTTTCTAGGACGTTACAAGGCTTTGAAAATGTCAAAAAGCTATTTTTAAAGTGGTCAGTTCAGTTGTGAAGTGGCTTTGAGGGCCTTATATATTAGAAACCCCCAAAAAGTCACCCTATTTTAAAAACTTCACCCTTCAAAGTATTCAAAACAGCATTTAGAAAGTTTCTTAACCCTTTAGATGTTTCACAGGAATTATAGCAAAGTAGAGGTGAAATTTACACATTTCATATTTTTTTGCAGAAATTAATTTTTAATCCATTTTTTTTGTAACACAGAAAATTTTACCAGAGAAATGCAACTCAATATTTATTGCCCAGGTTCTGCAGTTTTAGGAAATATCCCACATGTGGCCGTAGCGTGCTACCGGACTGAAGAACCGGCCTCAGAAGCAAAAGAGCACCAAGTGGATTTTGGGGCCTTATTTTTATTAGAATATAATTTAGCACCATGTCAGGTTTGAAGGGCTCTCGCGGTGCCAAAACAGTGAAAATACCCCAAAAGTGACCCCATTTGGGAAACTACACACCTCAAGGAAATGATCTAGAGTTATAGTGAGCATTTTGACTGCACAGGTTTTTTACAGAAATGATTGGAAGTAGGCCGTGAAAATTAAAATCTACATTTTTTAAAGAAAATGTAGGTTTACCGATTTTTTTCTCATTTCCACAAGGACTAAAGGAGAAAAAGTACCGCAAAATTTTATAGACATTTCTCCCGAGTAAAACAATACCCCACGTGTGGTCATAAACGTCTGTTTGGACACACGGCAGGGCTTAGAAGGGAAAGAGCGACGTTTGGCTTTTGGAGCTCAAATTTACCAGGAATGGTTTGCGGACGCCATGTCACATTTGCAAAGCCCCTGAGGGTACAAAACAATGGAAACCCGCCACAAGTGACCCCATTTTGGAAACTACACCAATTGAGGAAATTATCTAGGGGTATAGTGAGCGTTTTGAACCCAAAGGTTTTTTTTGCAGAAATGATTGGAAGTAGGCCATGAAAATAAAAATCAACATTTTTTTCAAAGAAAATATAGGTTTAGCTAATTTTTTCTAATTTCCACAAGGACTGAAGAAGAAAAAGCACCGCAAAATTTGTAAAGCAATTTCTCCGGAGTGAAACAATACCCCACATGTGGTCATAAACGGCTGTTTGGACACACGGCAGGGCTTAGAATGGAATGAGTGCTATTTGGCTTTTGGAGATCACATTTAGCAGGAATGGTTTGCAGAGGCTATGTTACATTTGCAAATCACCTGCAGGGACAAAACAATGAAAACGCCAAAAAAGTGACTCCATTTAGGAAACTAAACCCCTTCAGGAATTCATCTAGGGGTGTAGTGAGCATTTCGACCCCACAGGTGTTTCATAGAATGTATTAGAATTGGGCAGTGAAAATAAAAACAATCCTTTTTCTTCAATAAGACGTAGCTTTAGCTAAAAATTTCTCATTTTCTCAACAAATAAAGGAAAAAAGGAACCCAACATTTGTAAAGCAATTTCTCCAGAGTACGGCAATACCCTATATGTGGTCATAAACTGCTGTTTGGGGACACGGCAGGGCTCAGAAGGGAAGGAGCGGCATTTGGCTTTTGGAGTGCAGATTTAGCTGGATTGGTTTCTGGGCACCTGTGGGATCAAAACAGTGGAAACCCCCCAGAAGTGAGCACATTTTGGAAACTACACCCCTCAATGCATTTACCTAGAGGTGTAGTGAGCATGTTAACCCCGCAGGTGTTTTGTAGAAATTAGTGTGCTTTCGATGTTGCAGAGTGAAAATTTGATTTTTTTCCATAGATATGCCAATATGTGTTGCCCAGCTTGTGCCACCTTAACAAGACAGCTCTCTAATTATTATGCAGTGTTTCCCGGTTTTAGAAACAGCCTACATGTGACCCTAATCTTTTGCCTGGACATTCGACCAGGCTCAGGAGTGAAAGAGTACCATGTAAAATTGAGGCCTAATTTCGCGATTTACAAAGTATTGGTTCACAATTGCAGGTCTCTGATGAGAAATAATAAAAAAAAAGTGACCCCATTTTGGAAACTACACCCTCAAGGCATTTATTAAGGGGTGTAGTGAGCATTTTCACCACACAGATCTTTTCCATAAATGAATGCGCTGCGGATGGTGCAAATTAAAAATTAATATTTTTCCCTAAATATGGCATTTCAGTGGCAAATATGTTGTGCCCAGCTTGTGCCACTGGAGACACATACCCCAAAAATTGTTAAAAGGGTTCCCCCGGGTATGGCGATGCCATATATGTGGAAGTAAACTGCTGTTTGGGCATGCTGTAGGGTTCAGCGGGGAGGGAGTGCCATTTGGCTTTTGGAGGGCGGATTTTGCTTGGTAGTAGTTTTGTTTGAGTATTGCTGGTGTTTCCGTTTATAATGAGGTGGCATATGTAAGCTGGGCAGAGTATATCAGGGGCATAGTCAGGTGGTATAATAATGGGGTAAAAAAAACAATAAAACAATCCATAGATGTGTGCTACGCTGTGGAGCAATCCTTTCTGCACAGGCCAGTGTCGCACTGATTTAAGACTTATTGGAGTCTTAACTAATTTTATTTTTTCATAGACGTAGTGGTACCAAAAAACGCAATTCTGGCATAATTTTATTTGTTTTCGTTTTTTTTATACAGCGTTCACCATGCATTATAAATTACATGTTAACTTTATTCTACGGGTCAGTATGATTCCAGCGATACCTAATTTATAGCACTTTTTTATGTTTTACAACGTTTTGCACAATAAAATTACTTTTGTAAAAAGAATGTATTTTTTCTATCGCCAAGTTGTGAGAACCATAACTTTTTAACTTTTTCGTCAACGGAGCTGTATGAGGGCTTGTTTTTTGCAAGACAAGCTATAGTTTTTATAGGTACCATTTTTGGATACGTGCGACTTTTTGATCACTTTTTATTCCAATATTTGTAGGGCAAAGTGACCAAAAAATAGAAATTCTGGTATAGTTTTTTACAGGTTTTTATTACGCTGTTCACCGCGTGCAATACATAATATCATATTTTTATAGCTCAGTCCATTATGGTCGTGGTGATACCAAATACGTGTGGTTTATTATCTTTGATAAGGGAACAGGACGATTGTGTTTTATTTTATTACTTGAAACTTTTATTATGTTTTCAAACTTTTATTTTTTTCACTTTTTCTACACATTTTTATACTTTTTTTTTCAAATCCCACTAGGGGACTTGAAGGTCCAAATGCAAATTATTTTTTTCTAATACATTGCACTACCTATGTAGTGCAATGTATTAGATCTGTCAGTTATTCACTGACAGCAAGCAGATTAGGCTTTGCCTCCTGGCGGGGCCTAATCGGCTTCCGTAATGGCAGAGCAGGAGGCCATTGTGTCTCCTGTTGCCATAGCAGAAGTCGGCAGCCCTGATTGCATGTCAGGGCTGACGATCTGCTAGCAACCGCTAAGATGCAGCGATCGCTTTCGATCGCTACATCTAAGGGGTTAATGGCTGGGATCACAGCTAGCTCCGGTTCCTGCCATTACAGGTGGATGTCAGCTGTAGCTGAGACGGCGTCATCTTGCCTTCGGCTACAGAAGCCGTTCAGGCGCCGCCGCCGGGCGGGTCCTGAACGGCTTCCGTGCTAGACAGACCGGGAGGCCAGTATTAGGCCTCCAGTTGCCATTGCAGCCACCAGAAGCCTGGCAATTTCATTGCCGGGGTTCCGATGAGCTGCAAACACCTTAAATGCAGCGATCGCATTTGAGCGCTGCATTTAAGGGGTTAATGGCAGGGATCGAAGCTAATTTTGGTCCCTGCCATTATAGCTGGATGTCTGCTGTAAGATACCGCTGACATCCGGCGATGATGGCACCGACTCAGCTTCTGAGCTGGTGCCATGCATTTGGTATATGGATATGGCAAAATGCAGGAAGCACTAGCTTTCCATGGCGTACCCATAAGGCAAATGTCGGGAAGGGGTTAAACATTACAATGGTGTGGATTTAAAGGGAATGTGTCGCTAGAAAAATATATTTATATTTTTTTTAGTTAAACTGTTAGTATATAAATGATTACACATTGTTCTAATTTTTTACATTTTTTCACAAGTCAGGAAATATTATAAATTAGATTCTAATTTATAACATTTTCATGTGCTGGTCACTAGAGGGAGCAATTCCCAAAATTGCAGCATTGGCATGTGGTAAAGCAACCTCATTGCTTTATGCTGCAAAATTGGAGAAGACACACACACACGCTCTAGCGTCCTCAAACAATCCCCCTGGCTAGTGCCAGGAGAAATGAGGGGGTTGAATGTTCAAACCTCCTACACTGTGTGTCGCCATTTTTTGAGCGAATGCACAGTGTAGGAGGATTAGATACAGTGGTAATCAGACAGTATAACACGAACATACACACACATCACATACACAAACATAACTTAGATGCTCCTGCCGCCGCCGCTTTCACTGCCGCTGTCGCCGCTCCCTCCGCTCCTAGTCCTTGCTTCTGAATATATGGACGGAAGCCGCGACCGGAAGTAGTCATCTTACTGTCCGGCCGCGGCTTCCGGTCCACATGAAAATGGCGCCGGATGTCGCTCTGCCGAAGACCTTCCTTTTGGACTGTGTGGGAGCGGCGCATGCCACACAGATGGCGTACACTATAGTGAATCGAACGGCTCCCGTTCGCATTCTCTATGGGGATGTATGTGCCGTATTCCATCTCTGTATGTGTCGTTAATCGACACATACAGAGATGAAAAAAAATGGCAGCCCCCATAGAGAAGTAAAAGAAGGGAAAAATAAAAAAGTACAACACAAAAACACAAATAAATAAAATTTATTTTAATGACATCATAAAAGCAATAACATATAAAAATATATTTTTTCGTGACACCTGTCCTTTAAAGTCCAGGACATAGCTTTACATTTACAGAACGTGGTCCTTAAATGGCTGAACTTATATTTATTATAAATACCATATGTTACCTTCGTTTTACTGTATTTCATCAATAAATAGGAAATAGAAAAACATTTACAAATTAAAAAGCAAGAAGTAGTAAAAGGAAATTATATATTCACATTTTTTTTTATTCTATATATAACATGTCATGTGAACATGTTGTTACTTAACTAGGAGAATTAGAAAAAAATTCTCATATATGTATTTTGAAAGGTTCTTACCACAGAAAGAAATTTGGAACACATCGACTTTACCATATTTTGAATAGGTCTCAAGAATAAACAAATCTGGTGTTGCAGCTTCAATTTTCATATGTGGGAGGAAGACAAGCACAGCAAGATGCGCACCATGTGTCCATTAGACTAAACAAAAGTTATTCATTTATTAGTGTACACTTCAGATTTTATATTGTTTTTGTCCAGTTTACATAGGTTGAATACATATAAAGAATATACCAAAGAATTTTCTATTACACATCAATAAAAATTGCACACGAAATTATGAGTGACTCCCAATATATAGGCAGGAGGATGGGATGAAAATAAAAAACTAGGTTAAATGAACATGTGAATAATATACGTAAAGGACTAATGTCACATAGTGTCTCAGCCCACTTCTATATTTGAAACATAACATTGATCCCCTTATGCTTTACTCTGTAGGAATATGCCATCTAGAAAGTGAAAGGTGGGGGGGGGGGATCAAGACATTGTCACAAAAACTAAACAGAGTGGATTTATTTGTTAGATACAATGGGGCAGATTTACTAATACTGTAAGTTTTAGACAGTGTAAACCTAGACAAGCATTCAGAAAATGTGCCAAATTGTTAAAGAGGTGCGTGCTGTATGATAAATTTAGCACATCTAATTAGACAAGTTAGACATTTTCTCTTCCTTATACCCCCTATTAGTTGGTGTCACGATCTGTAGGTATGTGGACCCACTAGGCTGCACCGCCGTGGCTGGCCAAACAACAGTCCTAGTACATGAGTACCTTTGATAGTCCAGACAGTAACAGAGGCTCGGCACAGATGAACTTGCAGACACCAGACGTGGTGTATATCAGCAGGCGTGACAGGAGGCACCACACGACTCCAACACTCTAATGCACAGGAACAACTATAGCACGGGATACAGGTAGCAGGGCACAGGAACAACGGGAACAGGATAACACTAAGGGAACATTTTCTAAGTCTAACATGGGTAAACACAACAACGCTCAGGCAATGCATGAAAGGGCAGAGCCCTTTTTAAAGTCCAGGGTGATCATGGGCTAATTACAGATTTTACTCATATGTGTGCACTGGCCCTTTAAGGTTGGACGCGAGCGTGCGTGCGCACCCTACGGGAACCAGTGCAGCAATGCGAAAGTGAGTGCCGGCGTCTCTAAGGAGGGACATACCGCTGTGGACATTAGAGTATCCACCTTCTTACGCCCCTTCTTGGGACCAGAGCGAGAGAGGAACTTCTTAATGAGGGTAGGAGTATTGAGGTTCTCCTCCGGCTCCCAGGACCTCTCCTCTGGACCAAACCCCCTCCAATCCACCAAATAAAAAGTCCTTCCTCCTACCCTCTTGCAGTCCAGGATCTCCATCACCTCAAACATGTCAGATGAATCGCTGGGAGCCAATGCGGGACCACAAGTCTTACTATAGCGGTTCAGGACCACAAGCTTCAGGAGGGACACATGAAAGGAGTTGGGGATTCTGAGGGTAAGAGGCAGCCGAAGCTTATAGGAGACAGGGTTTATTTGTTGCATTATCTCAAAGGGTCCGAGGAACCTGGGAGCAAACTTGTAGGAAGTCACCTTTAGGCGGATATTCCTTGAAGACAGCCAGACTTTGTTACCCGGCAGATACTGAGGAGGCACTCTTCTCCTAGTATCCACCTTTTGCTTCATGTGATCGACTGCCTGCAGAATAGAGGACCAGGTTTGCTGAAAGACCTCTAGAAAGTCTCCAAATGCAGAGTCAGCTGCGGGTACCTGGGATGTAGGTGGAACAGGAAGAGGGATTCGTGGATCTTGCCCATACACAATGTAGAATGTTGTGTAAGTGGTGGACTCACTTGTGGCGAAGATAATTCTCCATGATTTGGTTAATCCTCTCGACTTGGCCATTGGACTGGGGATGGTAGACTGAAGAAAAGTCCAACTTCACTTCTAGGAGTTTACAGAGGGCTCCCCAGAATTTCAAGGTGAACTGAACCCCCCGATCAGACACGATATGTAGAGGCAAGCCATGCAAACGGAAGATGTGTTGGATGAAGAGGTTAACCAGTCGAGGAGCAGAAGGTAGACCAGTCAGCGGGATAAAATCAGCCATTTTCGAAAACTGGTCCACCACCACACAGACCGTATTGCATCCTGCAGAGGAAGGAAGGTATGTAACGAAGTCCATTGTGATATTCTGCCAGGGAGCATTGGGCACAGGCAGAGGTTGGAGCAGACCGGCAGGCTTGGAGTGAGCAACTTTGTTGGAAGCACACACAGTGCAGGATTCTCATGTCAATCCGGGTGGCAAGAAGAATGACGTCATCCTGGGTAGGTGGCAGATCACGAGCGGCAAGTTCGTCTTTAATCTGGGAAGACAGTCCCTGCCAGAATGTAGCCACCATGGCCTCATTGTTCCAGAATAGATCTGCCACCAGGGTGCGAAACTGAATGGCGTATTCGCCCATGGAGATTTCTCCCTGGCAAAGGGCCAGCAGAGATGCAGCTGCTGACGAGACTCGTCCAGGTTCCAGAAATACTGTGCGAAAAGTCTGTAGGAAACACTGAAAGTCTCGGGTCTCTGGTCCCTGACGTTCCCAGATAGGATTCACCCATGCTAGGGCCTTGCCAGTAAGGAGAGATATGATGAAAGCGATCCTTGCGCCATTTGACAGAAATGCTGTGGCATGTAGACTGAAGTGGATCTGGCACTGGTTCAGAATCCTTTGCAGGTACTCGCGTCTCCGTCATTGAGGTAGTGGCAGCGAAAATCGGGAGTCGGCACCGGTACTGACAGGAGGCGTAGTAGGAGGAACAGTTGGACAAAGAGGAACAGGTGCCATGATGGCTGTAGCATGCGCATCCAGTCGCTGTGCAATGGAGTTCACTGCCAGGAGGAGTTGCTATTGTTGTGACTAAATGTCTCGCAGGTCTGCCTGCATGGTTTGTGAGGTCGTCATGGTCATGGGTATGTGGACCCACTAAGCCGCACCGCCGTAGCGGAGTAGCAGCTGGCGAAACAACAGTCCTAGTACATGAGTACCTTTAATGGTCCAGACAGTAATGGAGGCTCGGCACAGATGAACTTGCAGACACCAGATGTGGTGTATATCAGCAGGCGTGACAGGTGGCACAATATAACTCCAACACTCTAAGGCACAGGAACAACTATAGCACGGGATACAGGATACAGGTAGCAGGGCATGGGAACAACGGGAACAGGATAACACTAAGGGACCCTTTGCAAAGTCTAACATTGGTAAACACAACAACGCTCAGGTAATGCATGAAAGGGCGAAGCCCTTTTTATAGTCCAGGGTGATCATGGGCTAATTACAGATCTTACTCATGTGTGTGCACTGGCCCCTTAAGGCAGGACACGAGCGTGCGTGCTCACCCTACGGGAACAAGTGCAGCAATGCGGAAGTGAGTGCCGGCGTCTCTCAGGAGGGAGATGCTGCCCGGCACTCACTCGTCCATGGCCGCAGCCGTCAGGGGGCAGGTAAGAACGACGGTCCGCGGCTGTGGACGTTACAGTTGGCTTTGTTTATGCCAGTTTCTTGCACCAAAATTGTAGCACATTTCTGTCACCGGGTGTCAAATTTTAAGACACATTTTCTGCTAGACCATGCCCATATCCAGCTAAGCCATGTTCCTAGTCAAGTGTGTAATTTATTTTAAACACTAAATGTGGCGCACAGCATGTACACCAGAATCCTGGCTCAATTTGAATAGTAAATCTGCCCCAATGTCTCCTATGGGCCTTAATATTGAATTACACCTTAATTGCTTTATTAGTAGATGAAAATGTTTATCATGTATTTTATTGTTTTTTAGTTATAATAATCTTTGACCTGGAAATGGTGCCTGTGTTTACTTTAAAAGTCTAAATTGAAATAAAAATGCTGACCCCTGACAAAGTCACAATGCAAATCCGGTTGGTACCACTAGAATTCCACGAAGAGATGATTTTAAAACATGCTGTCAAACAAAGTTTTATCTTGTAAGTGTTTTATTAAAAGAAGGGAAAAAGCTTTACCATCAGGTCCCACACAGTGTTTGTCTCTTTCTGTCCCGGTATCTTTCTGTCTATAGCCAGAGCATCAACAGAATAAACAGGAGTGTTGATCTAGGAGTGAACCGGAGTAAATCTATGTCCCCAGTGTACGATTAGTCGAATTTCCAGAGGATTGGACCCGTGCAGGTACCGTTATTGAAAGTGGCAGAATCCATAAGCGTTCGCTAGTGTTGGAGAGATTAACCTTTGAAGTGCATTTTTCCATACTGTTTGGAAACTAGGAAGTATTGTATATTTAGCTCCCAGTGTAACCAATCTTCATAATTTACTTTAATACTTGAATCAAAATTCTAGGGACTAAGGGTCCTATTACATGGCCCGACGCTCTTTTGCTCTTTACATTTGTATCATGTCGGCAGCACGTCTCCCTGTTTACACAGGGAGATGTGCTGCTGAAAACGATAATATTTTGGGCATTTCAAATGTAATAAATATAATAAAACTATACAATCGCCCGATTTGCTCGTTCATCGGCTGATTGTAGCCCTGTTTACACAGGGCAATTACCGAGAATTACCCGATAATTGGCCAGTGTAAAAGGCCTCTAAGGGTATGTGCACACGACAACGCCAAATACGTCTGAAATTACGGAGCAGTTTTCAGGAGAATACAGCTCCAGAATTTCAGATGTTTTTACAAGTGCACGCGTTTAATGCGGTGTCTTTTACGGACGTAATTGGAGCTGGTTTTCATTGGAGTCAATAAAAAAACGCTCCAATTACGTCCCAAGAAGTGTCCTGCACTTCTTTGACGCGGCCGTAATTTTACGCGCCGTCTTTTGACAGCGACGCGTAAAATTACAGCTCGTCTGCACAGAACATCGTAAGAACCATTGCAAGCAATGGGCAGATGTTTGCCGACGTATTGGGGCCGATTTTTCAGGCGTAATTCGAGCCGTAAAACGCCTCCATTATGCCTGAAAATTGGTCGTGTGCACATACCCTAAGTGTGAAAGTTAACATCAATTTATGTCTGTAGGAAAGCAACAAAATCACGAGAAATTACCTTCATAAACTAAAAAAAATGACTCTTTTGGCATGGCTATTATCTATCTGTCCATAAAGGCCAGTGACTGCTATGCAAAAGATTATTGATAGCTATAATAATTATTAAGTTAGTACACAGTAGCACAAATCTTTCAATAATTTAGCATTCTCAAATAAACGCAATTGGAAAGCCAATTATTTTTTGTAAGTGATGTCTCTGCCATCTTCTATACAATGAATGATTCTTATGAGCAAATAGAGGACCAACACAAAGATGTAATTCATGTGAAGATCTTACAAATGTGCATTAATCAATATACACTGTCGCTTGCAGAATAACCATGCAAACAGTGCTATGAAAGTACTTGCTACATTCGAATGCACATGGCGTCTTGTTCATTGTTCATTTTGCATCTATTGACATTGTTTTCAGACTTTTTATATGATTTTGACAACACAAATAGTTGGTTTAAGGCAAAAATCATTATATCTAGCAGTTTCACAAGTTAAGAATATGAAGAATATTGAAAATTTAATACATACCAGAGAATTATATAAGCAACCTGAGAATTTATTCTAGCAGCTGCTTTTTCTGAGTATCTGCCATCGTTTTCCGGGCATCATCTGTCATCAGTCTATAAAGTATTTATGAGTGGCAGAAAACAATATCATATCACTTGTATTAACCATAGTTGCAATAAATGCTTTACGATAATGTTTATTTAATTAAACTCAACTTACCCTGTGTTCACATCTGCATTGGAGACTCCATTAGGAGCCTCCGTTACAGATCTGTTGAAAATTGGCAGAAGAAATAGCGCAAAACTATGGACACCCTGATAGAAACTGGACAGAAACCATTAATTCCTTCCTATCATCCGCCATATGAGAACCACAGAAGTCGGAGGGGGGAAGTATGGAGGGGGCTCACGGGCAGAGCCTGCTCCATACAATGTGGGTGTCAGTTGTGTATTACAATTGACACTCTGCTGTAACGGCCGTAAGCAGAGTTAACGCCAATCCTGACTATGAGGCCTCATGCACACTAACGTATTTTTTTCCTCCCGTACATACTGGCGTAAATACGGGTCCTTGGTCACACGTATTCGACCCGTATTGCACCAGTATTTACGGATCCGTGCCCTTTCCACAGTAAAAGTAAAAGAAATTCATAGTTACCCGGCCGTTGTCTTGGTGATGCGTCCCTCTTTCGACATCCAGCCCGACCTCCACGGATGACGCGGCAGTCCATGAGACCGCTGCAGCCTGTGATTGACTGCAGTGGTCACATGGGCTGAAATGTCATCCCAGGAGGCCGGACTGGAGGAAGAAGCAGGGAGTTCTGGGTAAGTATGAACGTCCTTTTTTTTTTTACAGGTTGATCTATATTGTGATCGGTAGTTTCTGTCCAGGGTGTTGAAAGAGTTACTGCAGATCGTTTAACTCTTTCAGCACCCTGGACAGTGACTATCCCCTGACGTCGCCTAGCAACGCTCCCGTTATTACGGGTGCACACACGTAGTCACCCGTAATTACAGGAGCCCCATAGAATTCTATGGGCCTGCCCGTGAGGTTATTACGGCCTGAAATAGGACATGTTCTATATTTTTCAACGGCATGGGCACCTTCCCGTAAGCAAACGGGAGGGTACCCGTGGCCAATAGAAGTCTATGGGCCCGTAATCATGGGCCGTAATTACGGCCGTTTTTACGTTTATGTGCATGAGGCCTTATGCCTCATGCACACGAACATTGGGTGCCGGCTGGGTTCCCTCATGGATCAGAAATGGGTTTGCTAAAGTGAATGGGTCCGTAAAAACTATCGGGTGCCACTTGGATGCCGTGAAAGATGGCTCAAGTGGCGTAATTACGGGCGTTTTTACCTTCGTGTGCATGGGGCTTTAAACTGCTTAGATACCGTGGTCAAGAGCGACCACGGCATCTAAGCGGTTGGATAGGGGTAGGCGGCGACTTCTGTCACCCCATCATCCCCCATGCTATGCTACCGCTGGCTACTGATGGTTGTCATGACAGCCTTTATGCTTCTATTAAGCACTGTCAGAGGCAGGGCATAATAGGGGGAAAAAACAGCACAATACACTGAAATACAGAAGTATAGATTTTTTTTTAATTGAATAAATAAAGTTTTAGTAAATGTACAAAAAAGTAAAAACTAAACCAGCCCGCAGCTGCTATAATTTCCTTTTCAGGACCACGGAAAGCCAGAGATATGCCTAATTTTATAAAGAGGTACGCCTCTTAATAAATTAGGCGCATCTGACCCCAGCTATCTTTACATCATGACTGGCGTATGAAGTATGATCTTAATAAATTTCCCTTAATAGGTTCCATTGGGCTCTCCTATGATGGAAAAGAAGAACGGAAAACCTTAGTACAGATGTGAAGGAAGCTTTAGACTAACATCATTTGCATAGATTGACTGTTTGCAGCTAAAACAAGTATTTGCACTAATGTATTTATATACAGTATCTTTGACTGCAGAGTTTTTTTTGTTTTTTTGTAAAGTAGAAGCTCATACAAGTCTATGGGTGATCTATTATGGCACTGTAAAACACACAGGTTCTACGAAGCTGTAATATGGCAATTTGTATGACACCTTATTGTGAGGAATATATTTGTGTATGTTCACTTCCCAAGAGCATTCGGATTAAAAAAGCAAAAATCTGAATGATAGTCATACTGTAGTATAATCCTCTGTGGCCTGCTTAACCCCAACCCAACATTCGCCTTCTATGGAGCGGGCTCACGAACTGAGAAGGCTCCATAAGATGAGCGTGTTGGCTGTATATTACAGTCGACACTTCAGTGCAACAAGTAGGATTCCGCTAATTTAACCCCTTAGATGCCACGTTAAATAGGCGACTGCTGCATCAAAGGATGACGGGGCAACCCTCTCTGATGTCCTATCACACCCCCCATGACGCAATCACGGGTTACAGATGGTTGTCATGGCAGTCCGGAGGCCTAATTAACCCCTTCCCGACATTTGACGTATCCATATGCCAAAGTCGGGTAGGGGAAGTATGGAACGGGCTCACAGAGCGAACCCGCTCCATAGGATGCTGGTGTCGGCTGTTTGTTACAGCCGACACTTCAGAGTAACGAGCAGCATTGCGCTCGTGCGCGATCATGCTCGTTTAACTCGTTAAATGCTGCGATCAATAACGACAGCAGCATTTAAATAGTTAGAAAGAGGGGGCTAACCCCTCTAACAGCTCGTCGCGCCCCCGCAACGCAATCGCAAGTGGGGCGATGGTTGCTATGGCTGCCTGGGGGCCTAATGAAGGTCCCCAGGTCTGCCATCTTTGTGCACCTATTAAGCCCTGCCGCCGACAGGGCTTAATAGATGCCTGTCAGAGGCATGATATACTGCAATACTTTAGTATTGCAGTATATCGTGCAAGCGATCTAACGATCGCTGGTTGAAGTAACCTAGGGGGACTAATAAAAAAAAAGTAAAAATGAGTAAAATAAAGTTGTTTTTTATGTAAACAAAATAAAAAAGTAAAAGTAAAAAAAAAAACCTTTTCCCATTTTCCACCTAGAGCATAGTAAAAAAAATAAACATAATTGCTGTCGCCACGTCCGTAAAAGTCTGAACTATTACAATATATCATTATTTAACCCGCACGGTGAACGCCGTAAAAAAAAAAAAAAATGTAAACGCCGGAATCTCTATTTTTTGGTCAACTGATCTCCCACAAAAAATTAAATAAGAAGTGATCAAAACGTTGCATGTACACCAAAATGGTATCATTAAAATCTATAGCTTATCCCGCAAAAAATAAGCCCTGATACCACTTAATCGACGGAAAAATAAAAACGTTATGGCTCTTGGAATTTGGCAACACAAAATACATTTTCTTTTTTACACTTAGGTTTTTATTTAAAAGTAGTAAAATATAGAAAAACCTATACATATTTGGTATCGCTGTAATCGTATTGACCCACAGAATAAAGTTAACATGTTGTTTTAATTGCACAGTGAATTCCGTAAAAACGGCGCACAAAAACCATGGAGGAATCGCTGTTTTTTTCATTTTCTACCCCACAAATATTTTTTTTCCCTTTTCTAGTACATTATATGGCAAAATAAATGATGCTACAAAAAACTACAACTCGTCCCACAAAAATCAAGCCCTTATAGGCAGGGGTGAACCTAGCCCGTCTGCCGCCTGAGGCAAACTATAAAAAGGCGCCCCCCCCCCCAAATCTATCAAAGTTTTCTCATTCCTAGCTGTACACATCAAACACGCAAAATATAAATTTTTTAAATAGGAAAACATTTGATGTTTATTTGTTAGGCCCTGTTCACACAGAGTATTTTGACGAGTTTTTGGGCACGGAAACCGCTCCGCAAAACTCGTCAAAAACCGGCCGAAAATGCCTCCCGAGAAAGAAAGGACATGCCCTATCTTCGCACGTTTACGCCTCTGACCTCCTATTGACGTCAATGGGAGGCAGAGAAAGGGTATTTCGCAGAGTTTTTTGCCCGTAGCACTCAATGGCCGTGAGCGAAAAACGCGGTGAAAATCGCGGCAAACGACGTGCAGGAAGGACAAAATCTGCCTCAAAATCCCTAACAGAATTTTGAGGCAGAATTTTCCTCCTGCAAAAAACTCAGTGTGAACATAGCCTTAGGCTATGTTCACACGGAGTATTTTGCCGAGTTTTTCGACGCGGAAACCGCGTCGCAAAACTCGGCAAAAACGGCCCGAAAATGCCTCCCATTGATTTCAATGGGAGGCGTCGTCGTCTTTTTCCCGCGAGCAGTAAAACTGCCTCGCGGGAAAAAGGAGCGACATGCCCTATCTTCGGGAGCTTCCGCCTCTGACCTCCCATTGACTTCAATGGGAGGCAGAGAAAGCGTATTTCACGGCTCAATGGCCGTGGGCGAAAAACGCTGCGAAAAACTCTGCGAAAATCGGCGTGCAGGGAGAGGAAAATCTGCCTCAAACTTCCAAACTGAATTTTGAGGCAGATATTCCTCCTGCAAAATACTCCGTGTGAACATAGCCTTAAAGTGCTGTTTGAAGTATGGAAAATATTTAAAGAATTATTCTTACTGCCAATCAGTGCAGTGCAAATAGTACAGTCTGCACTGCACGGCCCCATATCTTTCCTCGGCAGCCAGTCTCATTTGCGCCGTCCCTCTCTGCAATTACATTCAGGCCAGTCCAGGACGGATCGCGCTTAGCGCTGTTTTGAAGCGGCACATCCTGGGCCAGTTTCTTTGCTCTACCTGCTGTATTGTTGTGGTCTGCCTGTGCTGGCTCGATGCCAGTGGTGGATTAATATGATCTTAGGCCCTGGGCTGTACACAAGTTATGTGCCCACAACCTACACGTAAGTATCACCTACATGTCAAAGTACATCACATGCCACTCTGCAGACTGTCTCTTACCCTGATCATCTGCTGCCACTCACACTTCCCCACAGCCCCCACCACAGTAATTTACATAGATTGTAAGACCAACATTACCAATAATACCCCCATACTGGTACTGAATAATACCCCATACTGTTACTGAATAATACCGCCACACCATAACCACATAGTGACTGAATAATACCGCCACACCATAACCACAGTGACTGAATAATACCGCCACACCATAACCACATAGTGACTGAATAATATCCACATACTGTTACTGAATAATACCTCCAAACTGTTACTGAATAATACCCCCATACTGTTACTGAATAATACCCTCATACTGTTACTGAATAATACCCCCATACTGTTACTGAATAATACCCCCATACTGTTACTGAATAATACCTCCATACTGTTACTGAATAATACCCCCATACTGTTACTGAATAATACCTCCATACAGTTACTGAATAATACCCCCATACTGTTACTGAAAAATACCCCCATACTGTTACTGAATAATACCTCCATACTGTTACTGAATAATACCCCCATACTGTTACTGAATAATACCTCCATACAGTTACTGAATAATACCCCCATACTGTTACTGAATAATACCCCCATACTGTTACTGAATAATACCCCCATACTGTTACTGAATAATACCCCCATACTGTTACTGAATAATACCTCCATACTGTTACTGAATAATACCCCATACTGTTACTGAATAATACCCCCATACTGTTACTGAATAATACCTCCATACTGTTACTGAATAATACCTCCATACAGTTACTGAATAATACCTCCATACTGTTACTGAATAATACCTCCATAATGTTACTGAATAATACTTCCATAATGTTACTGAATAATACCTCCATACCGTTACTGAATAATACCCCCATACTGTTACTGAAAAATACCCCCATACTGTTACTGAATAATACCTCCATACTGTTACTGAATAATACCCCCATACTGTTACTGAATAATACCTCCATACAGTTACTGAATAATACCCCCATACTGTTACTGAATAATACCCCCATACTGTTACTGAATAATACCCCCATACTGTTACTGAATAATACCCCCATACTGTTACTGAATAATACCTCCATACTGTTACTGAATAATACCCCATACTGTTACTGAATAATACCCCCATACTGTTACTGAATAATACCTCCATACTGTTACTGAATAATACCTCCATACAGTTACTGAATAATACCTCCATACTGTTACTGAATAATACCTCCATAATGTTACTGAATAATACTTCCATAATGTTACTGAATAATACCTCCATACCGTTACTGAATAATACCTCCATACCGTTACTGAATAATACTTCCATAATGTTACTGAATAATACCCCCATACTGTTACTGAATAATACCCCCATACTGTTGCTGAATAATACCTCCATACTGTTACTGAATAATACCTCCATATTGTTACTGAATAATACCTCCATACTGTTACTGAATAATACCCCCATACTGTTACTGAATAATACCTCCATACTGTTACTGAATAATACCTCCATACGGTTATTGAATAAAACTACCAAACCATGATCACATATTACTACAACATTGTGTCAGAAAAAACCCACCATACTGTTAGTGAATAAATCACACTATATATAGACCAATATTACCACCATATAGTGACCTTATAGAGGTAGATGCCAGTTATACACAAGATATCTGCAAACCATATAAGTGATTACAGTATAGTTATATTGAGTGACTATTGTGGCAAATTTTTAAGTTTTTAAAATTTTTATACTTCTTTTTTTTGGTAGGTTCCGCTGGAGCATTTGGACTACGTCGTAGATTCATTGGACTACTCCGATGATCTACTTTTTAAAAATAAAATAAAATGGTGAAAGAGGATTGCATGGGGGAGTTTAGATTTCAATAAAAGTTTTTCTTGTCTGTTTTTTTTAATACTTTATTATGGCCTTAGTAATGGCTGCTGTCTGATTGAGAGCGTCCATTACTAAGAAGGGGCTTAGTGTTAGCCAGTAAAAAGGCTATCACTAACCCCTATTATTACCCCGGTTCTCACTGCCGCGAGGGGAGTACGATCCAGTACCCGACCATCTGAAGCGACGGTAAGGCAGCAGGGCGGTCACAGGCTGGTTTTACCAGGCTGGGAAGGGATAAAAAACATGGCTCTTCCCACCCTGGGGATGCTAGGCTGCAGCTGCTTTATTGTATCTGGCTGGTTGTGAAAAATAGCGGGTCTTTTAAAAAAAATAAATAGAAAAAAAATTACGTGAGATCCCCTCCATTTTTCATAACCAGCCAGATACAATAAAGCAGCAGCAGCCTAGCATTACCAGGGTGGGAAGGGCCATGGTTTTTGGCCATTCCGAGCCTGATAGTAGCAGCCTGCAGCCATGCCAGTACCCGCCCTTCTCTTCAGAGTCGGGTGCTGGATCGTACCCAGCTCTTCCCGGTACTCCTGGTGGCGGTGGGTACCGTGGTAATAATAGGGGTTAGTGATAGCCGTATTACTGGGTAACACTAAGCCCCTTCTTAGTAATGGACGCTCTCAATCAGACAGCTGCCATTACTAAGGCGGTAATGAAGAATTAAAAAACAGAGACATAAAGACATTTATTTTATTGAAATGACAACTCTTCCACACAATCCACTTTAACCATTTTATTAAAAAAAAAAAAAGAAATAAAGCTTAAATCAGCGAAGTAGTCCAACGAATCTACGACGTAGTCCAAATGGTCCAGCGGAACCTGCAAAACAAAAATGAGCAGTATGAAAAATAAAAATAAAGCTGGCTGCCCCCACAGACGTACAAACATATGAATAAATAGCAACCTTCGGAAACATATTAAAATACTTAGAAAAATTAGGCCCATAAAATAAAACATATCAAATAAAAAAATAAATAATTAGAACACCTTTCTTTTAAAGAGAACCTTTCACCTCCCCATACATGTACAGCTGAGTGCAGCATGTAATGGGGAGGGCTGCACAAACTCTGGGGCACTTTACATTTTTTTCCTAGCCTCCTTCGTTATTTAGATATCAGTGCTGTAATATTTGGCGCCCGATATTTAAATAACCCCATGAACTGTCAATGGGGAGGTAATTGCCAAGGGGGCGTGTAACATCGCTGTGACACTGTCCAATCAGCTACGGTCAGCGTTACAGCAAGAGCTGGAGAGAGCGCGTGCGCGCAGCTCCGCCACCACTAAGGAACACAAGAGGAGAAGAAGAGTGTGAATTCTTCTTCTTCTGTTCCATGGCATCGGAGCTGTGCGCGCACGCACGCTCTCACTCTTTAGCTCTCGGCAGACAAGGACGACAAGACTAATCTCTCACCTGAGATCACAGTCTTGTACTTGCCTGCCGAGAGCTGAAGAGTGAGAGCGTGCGTGCGCACATTATCTCCTCTCTCCAGCTCATGCTGTTGACATTGTCTGTAGCGGATTGTGTCACAGTGATGTTACACGTCCCCTTGCCAATTACCGCCCCATTGGCAGTTTATGGGGTTATTTAAATATCTAAGTAAAGAAAGAGGGTAGGAAAATAATGTAATGTGCCCCAGAGTTTGTGCAGCCCTGACCATTACATGCTGCACTCAAATGCAAATCTGTGGGCAGGTGAAAGGTTCTCTTTAAAGTGTAACAACTTTTTTAAAAACTTTTGACATGTCAGAAGTTTTGATCAGTGGGGTCCGAACACTGAGACCCCCCACTAGTCGCTAAAACGAAGCAGCAGAAGTGCTCGGGTGAACGGTGTGCCGCTTCAATTCTGTTTGGCTTTCCTTGGAGCAGTTTACGGGCTCAATAGAAAGTCTAGGAGTCCGTACACCGCTCACTCGGCTGAAAGTCGATCATAAATGAAGCGGCATAGCGCTCACCCGAGCACTTCTGCTGCTTCGTTTTAGCGATCGGTGGGGGCCTCAGTGCTCGGTCCCCCACCGATGAAAACTTCGGACATGTCAGTATGATATATAAAGATATCTATTAATGCGATTGGTGCTAGTTTTAATTACTTTTTATTGAAAATGATTTGCACTTTTTGAGATACAGCTGCTTTGTATCCTGTTTACAGAGCAGCTGTATATTGCGCTGAGACCTGAATCCATTAGGTCGCCTATTACCGATCACATCTAAGTTATGAACTTAGATGTTTGATCGGTAACAGCTCGATCCTGCAGGACTCGCTGACACTGTATCAGTCAGTCCCGCTGACCTGACGGATACAGGATACAGCGCTATATACATTATATAATATATTTATTTTAATTAGCGGGGGCAGGTTTATGGGGAAGGATTAGGGCCTGTTCACATCAGTGTTGGCTTTCCGTTCCGGGGTTCCGTGGGAGGTTTCCGTCGGGTGAACCCCGCAACGGAAAGTCAAACTGAAACCACAGCTTCCGTTTCAGTCACCATTGAAATCAATGGTGACGGAAACATTGCTAATGGTTTCCGTTCGTCACCATTGCGGCAGGTTTCCGTTTTTGTGACGGAATCAATAGCGCAGTTGACTGCGCTAATGGTGACGGAAACGGAAGCTGTGGTTTCAGTGTAACTTTCCATTGCGGGGTTACCTCCAACGGAACCCCAGAACGGAAAGCCAACGCTGATGTGAACAGGCCCTAAGGCTTCTTTCACACTAGCATTAATATACGTTTACCTCTCTTCCGTCAGAGGAAGAGAGGATCGATACGTTAAACGGAAAGCAACGGTTCCATTAGAATTACCATTGCTTTCAATGGTAATTCTTTTGAATCAGTTGCTTTCCGTTTGTCTCCGTTCGCTAAGTTTCCGTTTTTTTTAACCGGTTAAGGACTAGGCTGTTTTACAGCTAAATGACCAGAGCAAATTTCACAATTTTGCTATGCGCTTATTTAGATGACTATAACTCTGTAGGTGAATAAAGTTCATCTTTGAATTTTACACTCTTTTTAAAGGACAGATAGGGCTTTGTTTTAGTGGCATTTGTCAGTATATATAATTTTTATTTTTTTCTCTAAAGTGGGCAAAATTGGAAAAAAATGCAAGAATTTAGCAAATGCGTCAGTTTAGGCTAGTATTTTTCACACACGGTATAGTCCACGGACAAAATTCATCTCCTTTCACATTCTTCCACTTCTCCCGTGCATGGGGATACCAAATATGTGTGCCTTATTGGCTGTGCGGGCATGTGCCAGGGCTTGGCATAAAAGGAGGCTTTTTGGCCTTTTCGGTCCAGGAATTTTGCATTTGATTTTAGAGCCGCATACTGTTTTCTGGGGGGCCTAATGCTGCTGAAACATTATAAACACCCCATAAATGACTTCATTCACACAAGTAGACCCCACAAGGTTTTCTTCAGGGGGTTTATCATATTTTTAGACAGTCCAGTTTTCTTCTGAAAGTTTCTTGAATAAGATGGAACAAAATAAAATCAGCACTTTTTTAGCAAATGCGTCAGTTTGGGCTAGTATTTTTCACACACGGTATAGACCACGGCCAAAATTCATCTCCTTTCACGTTCTTCTACTTCTCCCGTGCATGGGGATACCAAATATATGTGCCTTATTCACTGTGCGGGCATGTGCCAGGGCTTGGCATAAAAGGAGGCTTTTTGGCCTTTTCGGTCCAGGAATTTTGCATTTGATTTTATAGCCGCATACTGTTTTCTGGGGGGCCTAATGCTGCTGAAACATTAGAAACACCCCATAAATGACTTCATTCACACAAGTAGACCCCACAAGGTTTTCTTCAAGGGGTTTATCATATTTTTAGACAGTCCAGTTTTCTTCTGAAAGTTTCTTGAATAAGATGGAACAAAATAAAATCAGCACTTTTTTAGCAAATGCGTCAGTTTAGGCTAGTATTTTTCACACACGGTATAGACCACGGCCAAAATTCATCTCCTTTCACGTTCTTCTACTTCTCCCGTGCATGGGGATACCAAATATGTGTGCCTTATTCACTGTGCGGGCATGTGCCAGGGCTTGGCATAAAAGGAGGCTTTTTGGCCTTTTCGGTCCAGGAATTTTGCATTTGATTTTATAGCCGCATACTGTTTTCTGGGGGGCCTAATGCTGCTGAAACATTAGAATCACCCCATAAATGACTTCATTCACACAAGTAGATCCCACAAGGTTTCCTTCAAGGGGTTTATCATATTTTTAGCAAGTCCAGTTTTCTTCTGAAAGTTTCTTGAATAAGATGGAACAAAATAAAATCAGCACTTTTTTAGCAAATGCGTCAGTTTAGGCTAGTATTTTTCACACACGGTATAGACCACGGCCAAAATTCATCTCCTTTCACGTTCTTCCACTTCTCCCGTGCATGGGGATACCAAATATGTGTGCCTTATTCGCTGTGCGGGCATGTGCCAGGGCTTGGCATAAAAGGAGGCTTTTTGGCCTTTTCGGTCCAGGAATTTTGCATTTGATTTTAGAGCCGCATACTGTTTTCTGGGGGGCCTAATGCTGCTGAAACATTAGAAACACCCCATAAATGACTTCATTCACACAAGTAGACCCCACAAGGTTTTCTTCAAGGGGTTTATCATATTTTTAGACAGTCCAGTTTTCTTCTGAAAGTTTCTTGAATAAGATGGAACAAAATAAAATCAGCACTTTTTTAGCAAATGCGTCAGTTTGGGCTAGTATTTTTCACACACGGTATAGACCACGGCCAAAATTCATCTCCTTTCACGTTCTTCTACTTCTCCCGTGCATGGGGATACCAAATATGTGTGCCTTATTCACTGTGCGGGCATGTGCCAGGGCTTGGCATAAAAGGAGGCTTTTTGGCCTTTTCGGTCCAGGAATTTTGCATTTGATTTTATAGCCGCATACTGTTTTCTGGGGGGCCTAATGCTGCTGAAACATTAGAAACACCCCATAAATGACTTCATTCACACAAGTAGACCCCACAAGGTTTTCTTCAAGGGGTTTATCATATTTTTAGACAGTCCAGTTTTCTTCTGAAAGTTTCTTGAATAAGATGGAACAAAATAAAATCAGCACTTTTTTAGCAAATGCGTCAGTTTAGGCTAGTATTTTTCACACACGGTATAGACCACGGCCAAAATTAATCTCCTTTCACGTTCTTCCACTTCTCCCGTGCATGGGGATACCAAATATGTGTGCCTTATTCACTGTGCGGGCATGTGCCAGGGCTTGGCATAAAAGGAGGCTTTTTGGCCTTTTCGGTCCAGGAATTCTGCACTTGATTTTATAGCCGCATACTGTTTTCTGGGGGGCCTAATGCTGCTGAAACATTAGAAACACCCCATAAATGACTTCATTCACACAAGTAGACCCCACAAGGTTTCCTTCAAGGGGTTTATCATATTTTTAGACAGTCCAGTTTTCTTCTGAAAGTTTCTTGAATAAGATGGATCAAAATAAAATTAGCAATTTTTTAGCAAATGCGTCAGTTTATACCAGCATTTTTCACACACGGTATAGACCACGGTCAAAATTAATCTCTGTTCACATTCTGCCACTTCTCCCGTGCACGGGGATACCAAATATGTGGCCTTATTTATCACATAGAGATGTAGGAGGGCGGAGGATAGAAGAAGATTATTTCACATATCGCTTTTTTTCAAAGCTGGTTTTACAAAACTCAACAGAGTTGCTATAACACTTCCAAAATATCTGCTCTTGAAGCAGAAATCCCAAAATATTCATCTAGGGGTATAATGGGAATTTATTTTTTGGGGTTTTCTAAAATAAGAAATTGCAGGTTAATGCAAATGGAGCTCTCCAGCAGATGAACTTTAGAAAACATCAAACATGACATCCACCCCCCACCCATTCCCTCCCTCACCCTTGGAGTAAAATCATGGGAAAAATAAAAACGTAATGTAGGGCAAATATATTTTCAACAAATTAACTAAAATCTAATAATTCAGAACAGTGTGGTATTTTTTAAAACATGGCTCAATGCACAGGCCTGGTTGCGAGGGACATGAGGGACAGAAATATCGGGAATCTTTGCGGTGCCCGTCTTTTCTGCAGACGCGGCACTTTTTCTGGGGGTTGCTTCTGGTTGCTGTTGGGGGAATCCGACTGATGAAGTGTCTTTCAGTCAGTCGCGTGACATCCTCAGACTGGGGGCATTCTCGGGTGTCCTGAACATCAAAAATGAGGCCTTCAATAATTTTTTCCTGGAAATCCAGGTATGTGTCTCTGCCTCTGTTTTTTTTGTAGAGCACAAATGAGTTGTGGATGGCCACCTGTAACAAATAAATGGCCACTTTTTTGTACCAGGTTTTAGTTTTGCGTTTTACTAAATAGGGCTGTAAAACCTGGTCGCTTAAATCCACCCCCCCCATGTACTTGTTATATTCGGACACGCTCACTGGTTTGTGCTTGTCCGATGTTGCCCCTCTTTCCCTCACTGCCACTGTTCCTGCGGTATGAATGGTGCTTAGCACATACACATCTTTGCGATCCCTGAACTTGACCGCCAGCAATTCTTCAGATGCATAAGCACAGGAGTCCCCCTTTACCATGCGCTTCCCCACTAATTGCTGTGGAAAACCAATTCTGTTTTTGCGCATGGTACCACATGCCCCAGTCCTTGCAGCATGCAAATGCCTAAACAGGGGCACACTCGAATAAAAATTATCACAGTACAGGTGGTACCCCTTGTGAAGCAGAGGCTGCATTATCTCCCACACGATCTTACTGCTGGTGGAAAGATCAGGGGGGCATCCAGGAACATTTATTGTGCGGTCCCGCCCTTCATAAATTCTGAAGGCGGTGGTATATCCTGACCCGCTTTCACACAATTTGTAGAGCTTAACGCCATATCTTGCCCTTTTGGAAGGTAGATATTGGCGAAAGCTAAGTCTGCCATGAAAGTTGAGGAGGGATTCGTCCACACTTACATTCTGCTCAGGGGTGTAGAGTTGCAGAAATAAATTATTCAGGGAATTTATTAGCGGTCTTATTTTGAACAACCGATCCCGGTTTGCATCGGTACTTGGGGGGGCCTGTGCGTTGTCATTGAAGTGGAGGAACCTCATTATTGTCTCATAACGAGACCTGGGCATTACTGCAGAATATACTGGGGTGGCTTGGGCGGGTCTTGTTGACCAGTAAGACCTAATGGAGGGCTTTTTGACAATACCCATATTTAGGGTGAGCCCCAAAAAAAATTTTAATTCCTGCAAATTGGTGGGCGTCTAATCTCTGGCATGGGTGGATGAAGGTTTCTGCCTTATATATTGCGTGGCATATAAATTTGTTTCGTGGACAATCTGATTTAGGATGTCGTCCGTTATAAATAAATGGAAGTAATCCATTTGGACAAAATTTGTATTGTCCACGGTTATGCCAGGAGTGGCCGTAATCCGTGGATTCTAGGCCCAAAAGATGGGGCAGGTGCCCATACAAGAGCCTGGACTGGAGGGACCAGGCTGTCCCGTGCTACAGCGCTACTTGGCCCTGCGCTTTCATGTTCTGCAGTTTCGACTGCATCAGGGACAACGTCCCCTGAAGATGAACCTGAAGTGACGCTGTCATCGTCCCTACCTAAAACAGGTTCCATCTCGGACGCCATCTCTGATGCGGTCTCCGACTCAGACCACAGCATGGCGTATGCCTCCTCGGCGCTAAACAACTTCCTCGCCATAACGTAACTAACACTAACACTAACTAAACTAACTGCTATATATATCTACACTACCGCTAACAAAAAAATAAACCGCTATTGCTATATATATTATATATATGTGGATATATATATAATTATATACTCCCTACCTGCCTATTCTAATAGAATAAAAGAAAGAAAGGTAGATAGATAGAAAAAAAGATAAATGGATAGATAGATTGTATAGATAGATAGAAATCTATCTATACAGAGAATGTTTTAGAGTGTAACTGTATTTTTTTGTAACTGTAACTGTAATCTTCTGGCAGCAATTCTCCCGAGTCTCTTCTTCTCCTCAAACTGAAACAATGTTTGAGAAGAAAAGAGGCAGGAGATTTACTGCCAGAAAAGTCAAAATAAAACAAATGTGGTCGCTGTGATAGGTTTTCACAGCAACCACATGTTCAGGGACCATCAGATTGGTCCCTGATACTCTGCCCAGTGCCCAGAGCTGTTGGTAACAGCGTGGGCACAGGGCTGTGTGCACGCGATCGCGTGCACACTGTTTTATAAGCAGGAATGCATGTGATCGCTGTGATTGGTTGTCACAGCGACCACATGTTCAGGGACCATCAGATTGGTCCCTGATACTCTGCCCAGTGCCCAGAGCTGTTGGTAACAGCGAGGGCACAGGGCTGTGTGCACGCGATCGCGTGCACACTGTTTTCTATGCAGAAATGCATGTGATCGCTGTGATTGGTTGTCACAGCGATCACATGTTCAGGGGCCAAAAGATTGACCCCTGACATTCTGCCCAGTGCCCATGGCTGTTAGCAACAGCCAGGGCATAGAGCTGTGTGCACGCGATCCCGCATGCACAGTCTCTGAAGTGCGGCCGTATATATACTATACGCCGGACTTTAGAGACCCTGACCGCTGGCCGTATAAATACGGCCAGCGGTCGGGAACCTGTTAAAGGAAACAAAAGTGCAGTCTGCAGAACTTTTATTTCCGTTCAAAAGAACGGAAACCTAGCGAACGGAGACAAACGGAAAGCAACTGATACAAAAGAATTACCATTGAAAGCAATGGTAATTCTAATGGAACCGTTGCTTTCCGTTTAACGTATCGATCCTCTCCCTCTGACGGAAGAGAGGTAAACATATATTAATGCTAGTGTGAACAAAGCCCAATACAAGATATTATTTAAAAAAAAAAAAAAAAAACCCAGCTGGGATTTGAACCAGCAACCTTCATGTGTAAGGCAGACAAGCTAACCACCACTCTATAGAAGCTGTCATAGTCAATGCCTGTGAAACTGTAGTAGTTGAGGGTTTACTATTAGTCTCTCCTGTCTCTCTGCTGCGTGTGGGTGGTGACTGGTCAGAGACTCACAGTCAGACTCACCAGTCACAGCTCTGATTGTAGCTTTCCCACGCTAATTAAGCACAGGAAAGCTACAAAGCCAGGAGTATACTACAAGGGGGGGGGGGGGTCTGGGCGTTTTACTGACAGCAGAGGGCTCTATAGGGGGGAATTATCCCCCCACCATAGAGCCCTGACTAGTTACTATACTGAAAGGTTAGGGGGGTCTGAGCATCTGACTGACTGCTCTAAAGACCCTCCCCCACCCACACTAATCGTTGCATTATAGTGATGTGGGGGCTCTATGGGATGGATTATTCCAGCCCCATAGAGCCCTCTGCTGTCGGTAAAATGCCCAGACACCCCCTTGCAGTATACTCACGTCACGGGTCCCGGTCCCAGCAAGGCAGGAACTTACCTCGTGCTTCTGGTGCTGCTTGTCGCTCCTCCTGCAGACTTGCTCCTCTCTGGCTGCATGTGCAGCGTCAGAGAGGAGGAGGAGTGTTACAGACGTTCGGCACGTCTGCTATGTGCGTCTGCATGGCCCCTCCCCCCGGTCCAGTCCATCCCGGGCTGAAAATGCCGCCCCCCCCCCTTTGGGTAGGTGGTGCCGCCTGAGGCCGTCGGCTCACCTGGCCTCATGGCAGATGCGGCACTGCTTATAGGACTTTATCGACGGAAAAATAAAGACGTTATGGCTTTTGGAAGTTGGGGAGGGAAAAACGAAAATGAAAATCTGAAAAATGGCTGCGGCCCCCAGGTCTGACACCTTTGTGCTCTTATAAAGCCCTCCCAGAGGAGCCTGTCATACTGATAGTTACATAGTTAGTACGGTTGAAAAAAGACGCATGTCCATCAAGTTCAACTAAGGGATGGGAAAAGAGAAGGTAAAAACTTCTACACATAGGAGCTAATATTTTTTTGTTCTAGGAAATTATCTAAATTATCTAAATTTTTTAAAGCCATCTACTGTCCCTGCTGTGACCAGCTCCTGCGATAGACTTCACAGTTCTCACAGTAAAGAAGGCTTGTCGTCTCCGCAGGTTGAACCTTTTTTTTATCCAGACGGAGGGAGTGCCCCCTTGTATTTTGAGGGGGTTTTACATGGAACAGGATTTCACCATATTTTTTTGTATGTGCCATTCATATATTTATATAAGTTAATCATGTCCCGCCCCCTTAGTCGTCTTTTTTCAAGGCTAAATAGGTTTAATTCTTTTAATCTTTCCTCATAACTTAGATCCCCCCTGCCCCTTATTAGCTTCGTTGCTCTTCATTGTATTTTTTCCAAATCCAGGGCATCCTTTCTATGAACTGGAGCCCAGAACTGAACTGCATATTCTAGATGAGGCCTCACTAATTCTTTGTAAAGTGGTAATATTACATCCCTGTCCCGAGAGTCCATGCCTCTTTTAATACACGACAATATCTTGCTAGCCTTTGAAGCAGCTGATTGACATTGCATGCTGTTATTTAGTTTATGATTTACAAGTACACCCAGATCCTTCTCAACAAGTGAATCTTCCAGTGTAGCTCCCCCTAGGACTTATGATGCATGCAGGTTGTTGGTACGCAGATGCATAACTTTACATTTATCTACATTAAACTTAATTTGCCAAGTGGACGCCCAAACACTCAGTTTTTTTAAATCCGCTTGCAATTCACGAACATCCTCCATAGACTGAACTATATTACATAGCTTGGTGTCATCTGCAAAAATAGAAATAGTGCTATTAATCCCATCCTCTATATCATTAATAAATAAGTTGAATAATAGTGGTCCCAGCACAGAACCCTGGGGTACACCACTTATAACCGGGGACCATTCAGAGTAGGAATCAATGACCACAACTCTCTGGATACGGTCCTTGAGCCAATTCTCATAACTATACTTTCTAAACCTATAGTCCTTAATTTACCCATTAGACATCTATGAGGGACAGTGTCAAATGCCTTTGCAAAGTCCAAAAACACTACATCCACAGCAGCCCCGCTGTCTAGGCTTCTGCTCACCTCTTCATAAAAACAAATCAGGTTGGTTTGACAATTTCTGTCCTTAGTAAAACCGTGCTGGTTGTCACTTTTAATACAATTTTTTGTCACATAATCCTGTGTATAGTCCCTCAATAGCCCCTCAAACATTTTCCCCACGATGGATGTTAAGCTTACTGGTCTATAATTACCCGGGGAAGACGTAGAGCCCTTTTTGAAAATAGGCACCACATTTGTCTCTTGGCACTATACCAGTCACTAGAGAATCTCTAAATATTATGAAGAGGGGGACAGAAATAATTGAACTAAGCTCTTTAATAGCTCTAGGGTGTAGCCCATCTGGTCCCTGGGCCTTGTGTACATTTATTTTATTTCATTTAGCTTGAACCATATCTACATTCATCCAATTCAGTATATCAACTGATATATTAACAGCACTGGCACTGACTACATCAGCTGCTCTTTCTTCTGTTGTATATACAGAGCTAAAGAACCCATTCAGTAACTCTGCATTCTCTTGATCCCCTGTGACCAACTCCCCATTACCACTATCTAAGGGTCCTACATGTTCCGACCTTGGTATTTTTGCATTTATATACTTGAATAATTTTTGGGGATTTGTTTTACTATCCTTGGCCACCCGCCTTTCATTTTGTACTTTTACTGATTTTATTAACTTTTTACAGTTTTTATTAAGCTCTTTATAACTTAAAAAGGATACAGCTGTACCCTCAGATTTGTATTTTTCAAATGCCCTTTTTTTGTCGTGTATTGCCCTTTTTACAGAAGGTGTAAGCCATGTGGGGTTTAATTTTAATTGTTTATATTTGTTACCTATAGGAATACATTTTGCACTATAATTACCCCAAGTAGATTTTAAAATCTCCCATTTATCATTTGTACCATTATTTGACATTAGTTCTTCCCAGTCTATATCCTGAATTGCAGACCTCATCCTGGGGAAATTGGCCTTCTTAAAATTAAGTGTTTTTGCCCTCCCAGCCTGTGTTTGTTTTTTATAGTATAGGTAAAATTTAACTATATTGTGATCACTGTTACTGAGGTTTTCACGAACATTGACATTCCCAACAAGCTCTGCATTATTAGAAATGAACAGATTCAACAGAGCTTCACCTCTAGTCGGGTCTTCCACAAACTGGCCCATAAAATTTTCCTGCAACAGGTTGAGGAAATTTCTCCCCTTTGCAGTGGAAGCCGAACCATGACACCAATTAATATCCCGGTAATTAAAATCTCCCATTATCACTACAGTACCCCCCTGTGCAGCCCGCTCCATCTGTTTGTATATTTGACTTTCTACCTCTTTAGTTATATTGTGGGGCTCTATAGATTACACCAATTTTTTCAGTGTTTAACTTCCTTTGTAATTCCACCCACAAGGTTTCAACCTCCTCACAGGCTTCACCCACTATTTTCTCTTTCACACTTGCCTTCATGTCACTTCTCACATACAGACATACACCACAGCCTTTCCTATTTGTCCTGTCTTTCCGAAACAGTGTAAAACCCTGTAGATTTACAGCCCAGTCATGTGTATAGTCTAGCCATGTTTCAGCAACACCAACTATATCTATATTTTCTTCCAGTACCAAGCCCTCCAGCTCCCCCATTTTGCTTGCTAGACTTCTGGCATTTGTGAACATACATTTAACTTGCCTTTAATTTTTTCACTTTCAGTTTCAGAAATATGATTATTTGACATGATTTGGTTATTTTTATTCAAGTTTTGTAACCAAAGGATCTCCTTATCCTGTTGACTAGTCCTCTCCTCACAGTCTGTTTCTCCCCCGACCAATATAGTCTGACCCCTCTCTAACTTGACTACCCCTTTATTTTCTACATTGACATTAGTATTGCAGTATATTGTGTAAGCATCCAAGCTGGATCAAGTCCCCTAGGGGAACTAATAAAAAAAAAAAATACATTTAATGTTTTATATATATAGATATATAGATATATAGATATATAGATATATATTTTAAAAAAATATTAAAAAGGTAACAAAAACTCCTCTTTTCCCATTTTCTTCCAAGGGCTAAAAAAAAGTGTAACATAACTGTCATCACCACGACTGTAAGTCCAAACTATCACAATATAACGTTATTTAACCTAGTGAACATAATTAAAAAAATATTAAAGCGAAAACAACAGAATCTCTGTTTTTTGGTCACCTCATTGATCAAAAAGTGAACAAAAAGTTTTACCTACCCCAAAATCAGACTAATAAAAACAACAGCTCGACCAGCAAAAAATAAGCCGTCACACTGCTCAATTAACGAAAAAATAAAAAAGTTATGGCTCTCAGAATATAGTGATACAAAACATTATTATTATTTTTAACAATTATTTTTTCCTTGTAATAGTACTAAAACATACAAAAACTATATTAATTTGGTACGGTCATAAACGAATGACCCGCAAAATAAAATTGACATATCGTTTTTACCGCCCGGTGAACAAAACCCAAAAAATAATGGCGGAATCACAGTTTTTCTCCCATTCCACCCCACAAAGATTTTTTTTCCAGTTTCCCAGTACATTATATGGTATAAGAAATGGTTCCATGAAAAACTACAACTTGTCGCGCAAAAATCAAGCCCTCATATGACTATGTCGGCAGAAAAATAAAAAAATTGTGGCTTTTGTAAAGTGGGGAGGAAAAAGCAAAAATTAAAAATTGACCACGGCATCTAAGGGGGTTTAACGAACGGGATCCCGCTCATTGCACTTAAGTGTCGGCTGTGATATACAGCATGAATCAAACAAAGGGACGAACACCTAAAACTGGCACTGAGGCCAGTGTACTATGACAATAAATATGACGCATCCCCTTTTGATTTACAAGCCTGCTGCGCACTATGTGCATGCTTCATCCGACATCCCTGCTGCCAGACTCACTCCCTGTCTTCCAAAAGCCATAACTTTAGTATTTTTCTGTCAATAGATTGGTGTAAAGGCTTATTTTTTTGTGGCAGGAGTTGTAGTTTTTATTGATATCATTTAAAGTGCCATATGATGTACTGTGAAACTGAAAATAAAATATTGGCGGGCTGAAATTGGAAAAAAACTGTGATTCTTCCATTGTTTTTTGGGTTTTGTTTTTACAGCCTTCATTGTGAGGTAAAAATGACATCTTAACTTTATTCTGCGGCTCAATACGATTACGGTGATACCAAATTTATATAGTTTTTATTATATTTTAATACTTTAAAAAAAAAAAAATTTTTGTTAAAAACAAATTGTTTTGTTTCACCACATTCTGAGAACGATAACGTTTTTATTTTTTCGTGGAACGGCGTGAGGGCTTATTTTTTGCAGGACGAGCTTTATTTTTTATTAGTACAATTTTTTGGTACATACATTTTTTTTAACACTTTTTGTAAAAAAATTTTGCACTGCTAAGTTGACCAAAAAACAGCTAGCTATTTTGTTGTTTTAAGTTTTTAATTATTTACAGCGTTCACCATGTGAGTTAAATAATGCTATATTGTAATAGGTCAGACCTTTTTAACGGATGCAGCCATACCAGTTTTGTTTATTTTTTGCATTACTTTAGAGGAAATTCTTTTTTTTTACCGTTTAATATTTTTTTTTCACTACTAATAACTTTATTTAACTTTTTATTTAACACATTGTACCCCTAGGGGACTTGAACCAGCGATCGTTAGATCGGTGGTACAATACACTGCAATACTGATGTATTGCAGTTTATAGTCATTTTTACAGGCTTCTGTTAAGACATGCCAACAGGGCTTAACAGAGAAAGAGTGAAGGCAGTCCTGGGGACCTTCATTAGTCCCCTGGGCTGCCATGACAACTATAGGCACCTCACGATTGCGCTGTGGGGGGCGACGATGAGCTGTCAGAGGGGGCCGTTCCTCTCTTATTAATGTTTCAGATGCTGCGGTCACAGTCGCGGTTCCTGGCTGTTAGTCAGCTGTAAAACCGGGTGTCAGCTGAGACTCCACCCACACCAGGTCATAATAGCACGTTGTGGTGCACGAAGGGGTTAAACATTGTTTGTTGATTCTGCTATCTGCACCAATCACATCGCTAGTCAGGGGTGGTGATGTTGATGTACATAAGCAAAAAAATTGGACATCTTATACAGAGAGTACATCCTGGTGGGGGCGTGGCTTGGCTGCCGGAGTGAATGGCTGCCTGAGAGCTCGGCTCCTCTCTGCATCAGCGGCTCATAGCGGCTCATAGCGGCTCATAGCGACAACACCCCGCAAGCACCTTACCTGCACCTGCCTGTGCCCTCGATTGTGATCCTATTCACCCAGGATGCCAAGGAGATGTAAACCTGTAGCCAGACCGGCTAAAATTCCGGATTTCTACTTCCCCCCCTGCCGCCCATCTGATCAAGACGGCGCTGAGGGGAGCTCACGTACAGGATCCCTGACGTCCGACCCGGGCTCGCCATCGTCCCTCATCACCGCTCCGCCTCGTAGAAGCAGCTCGGCTCCTGCTCTGCCGCCAACACTAGCAGCAGCAAGCCCACAGAGGCAAGCACATGCAGCACAGCAAGCACACGCAGACATTTCCCCTCCGGAGCTCTGGAGTCGCCATCTTGGAGCAGCTGCACGTAGCGTCTCTTCACAGCCGCCTTCCCCTCGCAGCTCCAGACGTCCTGTAACATGGACACAATGCCGGTCCCCACCTCTCCTCGCCGAGGACCAGGTAGGAAAAATTGGTGCTGTGGCATCTCACTCTCCTTCACCGGAGGACATTTTTGCTACTCTACCCTCATCCACTGACCCGATCACTGAGCTCACGCTTAAAAACATGTTGCAAGCACTACAGCAATCTATCCATTCTGGGTTTGCCCAGCTGCTTAAACCTCTATCTGAATCACTTCATGCAGTGGAGGATAGAGTCCTACATGTGGAATCCAAGATGGGGTGCTTACTACATCCCATAACGAGCTCATTGATGCTCACTATGATCTTGAAACAGATCTTTCTCATTTACAAGCAAAAGTTGCTGATTTGGAGGATAGGTCGCGCCGGAACAACGTCAAACTCAGAGGTGTTGCTGAAGACGTTGCTACCAAGAACCTAACCCCCTACATACAGGATTTCATCAAAGCCCTACTTCCAAACTGCTCCTCCAGGGATCTTATCATTGATAGAGCACACAGGCTTCCAAAGCCGAAACACCTGTCCGACAACGTCCCACGAGATGTGCTAGCTCGCTTTCATTTCTACCACATTAAGGACTTGTTCATGTCCGCATCTAGGAAGAAAGATGCGTTTCCCACACAGTATCAGATGGTCTACGCGGATCCTTCGGCTGCTACACTGCAACTCAGGCGGCAATTTTCGCCCGTCACCTCTGCACTCAGAGATAACAAAATCCTCTACAGATGGGGATTTCCTGTGCGCCTGCTTGTCCACAAGAACGACTCTTTACATATCATCAAATCCGTAAACGATGCCATTTCTCTCCTTTAGGCCCCATGCACACGACCGTGCCCGCAATCACGGCCGGCCGGCCGCCGACTGACAGCCGCATTTTCGGGCCGTGCTCCCATACAAAGTATGGGAGCACGGGCCGCAAAATGCAAAAGAACGGACATGTTCCATAATTCCCGGAACATTTCCACTGCACGGACACCCTTCCGTAGTGCTACGGAAAGGCGTCAGCGTTCAATGAAAGTGAATGGCTCCGATTTTGCGGACCGCAATTGCGGTCCGCAAAAACTGAGGTTTTTTACAGTCGTGTGCATGGGGCCTGACTTGTGGAATATTCGGGTTACTTTACAGGATCCTATGCCGAAAGCTGCTCCTCCTCCTGTCACAGATGAATGGCACATGGCTCGACCTCGCAATCGTCCACGACGCTGAGGTGGCTTGCTTATTTGGATGCACTGCCGTTCACGTTATCGGTCTTCAAGATGACTGTTTTCCCCCTCCCTTTTTCTGAACATACCCGTGGTTCAGACACATTTTTTCTAATGTTTTTTCTAGTTTTGTTTTGTTTTGTTTTTATCTGTCGTATATATCTGCAGACATGCCATTGTAGCTCCATGTTTTACCGCAATGTCGTTTCCCTGATGGCATCTATACTGTGTTGGTATGTACATCTGAGAGGCCTATCTGATATGCGATTATTCCCATGGGTCCACAAACAGCAGCACACCTTATATAGATATGGCGCTTAAATTTGTTTCCCTTAACGTCAATGGCCTGAATAACCCATATAAACGTTCTACTATGTGGAAAGAAGCCCTCAAACTCTCCTGTGACGTCCTCTGTGTCCAAGAGACGCATTTATTAAAGAAGGATGAAACATCCGGTATAACCCCAACACCTTCCAATCTCATTATTCATCCAAAACTAGGGGTGTGATGCTGGCTGTAAAAAATACGGTCGCCTTCCAAATGTCTGAGTTAATAGTTGACCCTAATGGTAGATATATTATTTTATTGTGTTTTATTAACAATGTCCAATATATCATAGTCACATTATACGCCCCCAACCGACATCAATTGAAGTTCCTACGCAAGATGACACGCTTAATCTCCAAACATAAACAGGGTAGATTGATCTTGTGTGGGGACTTTAATTCCATAATGGACGCAGAATTGGACTCAACGTCGCAATCCCGTCATTCCCACGTTGTCATAGGCGACTTATTTTGGAAGGAAGAAATGCATGACATCTGGCGCATGCAACACAGCTCAGAAAGGGATTTTACTCATCACTCTCATGTACACAATAGCTATGCCAGACTGGATATGTTCCTGGTAGACAGGGAATCTCTCTTTTTAGCTGAATCCACGACTATTGGTGACATTTGCTGGTCAGACCATGCTCCTATCACACTGACTCTTAAAGAAATACACAATGCCCCGCCTACATACATGTGGAGAGCCAGCCCCTTTCTCCTCTCCAATCCCACACATAGAAAGACTTTGGGGACTGATCTGGTGGAATACTTCACAAATAATGATACACCAGATGTCGGAATGACATCCTTATGGAACGCTCATAAAGCTTACATCAGAGGCACCTTTATCAGATTAGGTCATATGGTTAAAAAACAGAGCTTGGCGGAAGTTTCGTCTCTGATGGACGAAACTCGCCGTCTAGATGCAAAAAACAAATCTGCTCCTACAGAATCCCAAGCCTCTAAGCTACTACTTCTAAGACAACGTCTTAGAACATGCCTGCTATCGGACTATGAAAAATCTTTTAGGAAAACGAAGGCGAAGTATTACTCTCAAAATAATAAGGCAGGGAAACTATTGGCTGCACGCCTCAAGCTCCAATACCACAGGTCTAGAATACCGTATCTACTAAATCCTCACTCTCAAACTAAGATTTTAGATCCTAAAGATATAGCTGAACAGTTTCGCAAATACTACTCCACTTTGTATAATATTAAAGATGACCCTTTTGCTGAGCGGCCAACCCCCTTTGACATACATGGCTTCCTCCAGTCTGCCTCATTACCCAGTCTCTGTCCAGAACAACTACAGACACTAAACGCCCCTATCAAAGAGCCGGAAATTTTGAAAATTATACAATCCCTTCCACAGGGGAAAGCTCCTGGTCCCGACGGACTTACTAATTTATATTATAAAAGCTTTGCTACCCGACTGGTTCCTTATTTGTGTAGATTTTTCCGACAAAGCATGTCCCTCGGCTCTTTCCCTAGGGAAAACCAATCGGCACTGATTGTCACAATACCCAAACCGGGGAAATCCACTGACGCCCCTCAAAACTTCCGGCCTATTTCGCTGCTTAACTCCGATCTCAAACTATACGCTAAGTTGATAGTCAATAGACTCACTCCTATACTGGCCACCTTAGTAAGCAGTGATCAAGCAGGTTTCATTAAGGGCAGACAGGCGTCCGACAATACACGTCGTGTCTTTAATCTACTACACCATCTTGAAACATCTAAAGAACCGGCGACACTACTGGCACTAGAAGTAGAAAAAGCGTTTGACCGCATTAATTGGTCATACGCTTTTTCGACCCTCCACAAAATGGGGTTTGATGGTGGTATCCTAACCGCCATTAAGGCTCTCTATTCTGCCCCATCGGCTAGAGTGTACACCAATGGTGTCCTTTCTCAAGATTTGAATATATCCAATGGCACTCGTCAGGGCTGTCCCCTGTCCCCAATAATATTTATCCTTTCTATGGAACCTCTGGCTCAGCACATCAAACTACATAGCTTAATTCATGGCATAAAAATTGGGCACAGAATACATACCATCTCATTGTATGCGGATTATATTATCCTTTCCCTTTCTCAGCCTGTCACTTCGCTTGCCTCAGTTATAGATGTTATTAAGTCCTTTGGTAAACTTTCTTACTACAAGTTGAACACTCAGAAATCCCAGATGTTACCTCTACATTTAGATTTTGATACATTATATTTCCTGAAAACTAAATACCCCTTTGACTGGAGACTAGACGGTATTCAATACTTAGGCATTACTATCTCTCCTTCCTTCCGAGACCTATACAAACTTAATTATGAACCTCTTCTTCAATCCATCCATGCGGAATCGGATAGACTCCTTCAACATTACACGTCGTGGATAGGACGGATATCGGCATATAAAATGCTTCTTTTACCTAGACTACTGTATTTATTTCGTACCCTCCCAATTAGCTTACCCTCCAAGTTCTTCGTGGCAGCCCAAAAAACCCTTTCCCACTTTGTTTGGTCTGGATGCAAACCCCGAATCTCCGACATATCCTGTCCCGTGACAAAAAGCTGGGTGGATTGAGTGTCCCAAACATAAACAGCTACTATACTGCCACCCTTGTGGCGCAAATTACTGATTGGTGGCATGATGATCAAAGTATACATTGGCTTCAAATAGAATCATCATATATTTCCCCGATAAGCTTAAGAAACGCATTGTTCTTGACTTTTTGGGATCTTCCATCTGTGCATTCATTATCCCCATTAACTCAGGCGACTTTGCAGTGTTGGTCTTTCTTGCAATACACATCTACTGAACGCAGCCCACTACTAAAGTCCTACATTCCCATTGACATTTTTTCAATGATTGTCCCCAATTTATCACTGTCTTCGTGGTCTTTGAAAGGCATTACTAATGTCTCACATTTGTTGAAGGACAATCGCTTGGTTAGTTTTGAGCATCTCACCTCTCAATATTCTATACCTGTTTCAGATTTTTTTAAATATCTCCAGATTAGAAACTGTGTCACGACTTATAATAATTTTGATGCTGTATGTCTTTTTAAAAAGTGTTTGGATATTTCTCTAAACGTAGCAGGGGTTTGAGACATGTATATAATATGTTGCACTCACACTCACTTTTTTCTAAAACACATCCCATGCGGTCCTGGGAGAGAGACTTAGGATGAACCTTTTCAGAAGAAGCGTGGGTGTCTGCCCTTAAACTTATCTACAAAGCTTTACCCTGTATCGAACACATAGAAGCTGCTATAAAAACCTCTATGCGATGGTATTATACCCCAGATAGACTACACAAAATGTTCCCTGAGTCGTCCCCATTATGTTGGAGAAGCTGTGGCCACACTGGCACTCTATATCATACGCTATGGACATGCCCCATACTTATCCCATACTGGTCTCAGGTTTTTGACCTTGTGTCCAAAGTCTCCAAATGTCATATCCCCCCGTCCCCTCAACTGGCCCTGTTATTTCTAGATATGGGTTCATTCCCTGTACCACTACGATGCTTAATTTGTAAAGTCCTGGTCATTGCAAAACTGGTAGTGACCCGCCACTGGAAGAAAACCGCTGCTCCGTTATTAGGAGAACTGATTACGCTAATCAACACGACCTATGCATATGAAAGAATCATCTCCTTAGGCAACTCCTCGTTTCATAAATTTTTACTAATATGGAATCCATGGTCATTCAGCGTGTACTATGCCACGTGACACACTTACTCATTTCAGTATTGATGTCATTGTTACTCCCCAGTAAGAAGCATGATTATTTGCTACGTTGATATTTTTATTTTCTTTTTCTTTTTCTTTCTTTACCTTTCTTTTCTTTGTTGTAATACCATAACGTCTCTCCAACCACGACTGCCTTAACGATTACTCTTTGTGTAGAGATGGTTTTATTATACTGTTGACATTGCAGTACAATACAAGTGGATAGGGTTTTCAAAACTTCATTCACTTGTAGTGGGAATAAATCTGCACAAAAATCAGAGCATGCTGCAGATTTTCGAATCCCCAGCATGCTCATTCTTTTGCAATGCATAGAGTGAATCTGTGGCAAAATATGCATAAAACACATATGGATTTTGCAGCGGGTTTATCGCGGATTTGAGGCAAAATCTGTGGTGGAAAATATCTGCCACGTCTGTCCGTGCCCTTAGAATAGCACCCCTGTCTCATCTGCTCTTACAATCAGTGTGGGAACCTGGAATCATGAAGCATTGTATCATGTCACAATTTCTGTCTATCGTGTATTATTTTATTAACTTACACAACCCCTTTAAACATAGGTGTTAACAGTAATACCCACTAACTAGTGTACACCTTTTATAGGATTAGAGGCAGGCATTTAGTATAACTCAAATGTGCATTTTTAATAAGTCTTATATAATGTTGTTTTGACGTGGCCACAAACTGGATCTGTGCATGGCAGGGAACTGCTGTTCATTCCAAAGTACTACTGGCTTCCGAGGACAAATTGACTACTTCAGTTTTGCTACCATTTGAAGTCCTAATTGCATTCATAAATTTCAAATATGTCTTGGTTCTACCTAGAACAGCTTTGTTTTTGTTTTGTAATTTGCATTCATAAGATTTTAATTAGCATGAAAGTCTGAAATCTGTTACTCATTATGGCATCACAGTACTCAACTCAAAAAAAACTCCCACGGCTTCTTGGAGCTGAGTCTGTGTATGAAAAACAAAGTTTTGTATGAATAACTTTTGAAATAGATGCAAATTGGTTGTTTAACTGGAGAAATTACAACATTTCAAGTAAACCTGTCATCAAGATGAAAATTCTAATATGTTAGGTAAAGATATAATGATAAAGTGGTAAAAATGCGTAGTTTATTGATTTTATAACCACATCATATCTGGGTTTGGTTTGCATCTCAATGGCTGTAATTTTTCTCATGCTTGTTTGATGTGTTGACTTCACTAGAAATAATGGGAGGAATTTATTAAGACTGGCATTTCACATGCCTGTCTTGATAGGAAACTAGCTGGAGTAAGAAGGGACACATTAATAAAGAGGCGCATGAATCTTTATACATTTGTCGCATCTTCGGCTGTACATGCGCCATGGAGTGAAATCAATGTCAGCCAGTAGCTGGCATAGATCTCCACTTTAGTTCACGCCAACTTCAGTCATAAATTCTAGTAACTTCATCATACCACAGCGCCACAAAATTGGCAAAGAAAAGTTGATAAATTCACTCCTTCTTTTCTATGTCTCAGTCAGTTTAAATTAAATTAACTGGGGGGGGGGGGGGGTCCCGGAAGCCAATAGCGTAGGACACACGGTTCAGAGCTCCTCCACACTTCAGCCTAATTAAGCGGTTCATACCTTATTTAGCATCCTAAATCATACCCACAATGGTGAGACGCTCCGCTAAGAAGTCAGGCAGCAAGCTGGCACTGTCCGGAACCCCCGCTGCTGGAATTTTAGACGTCTTCTTGTGCTCAGACTTGGCGGCAGACCACGCGCCATTACCCACGCTTACACAAGACACTATGTCACAATCCTGCCGGGGCCCGTCGGAGTCTTAGGATGGAGATCGCCTCCCGGGGACTGCAGCATCAATGCCAGCAGAAGCCAATACTGGGGTGCTCCAGCAGCAGCCCCCTGAGTTGGTTCGCATAGACCAATGTAATGAGAATCCGCCGCAATCTCTTTACACGGCCTCAAGCCAGATTCCTGTGGTGCCCGTACCGTCGAAGAGACTCGATTTCCAGCAGCCACTCTCTATTTCACAGCGGGACCCACAGGTCAGTGACATACCATCAAAACTTGTAGACGTTCAACTATCACCTAAACCTGCACGAAGCCAGAGATGTGATACTCTCTCTTCCAAATGCTCTAGGGTTTCAGAGCAGTCATGGTGGGAAAATGAGCCGGGGGATACCTCCACCTCTAGATCTCCACATCCCCACAGATATGCACCAGACTCCCGACCATGGCTCTCATCATCGGACTCTGAGAGTCCTACTCCTAAACAAAATAACTGGCACTCATACCTAACACAACTTCCTACCAGGGATGACTTTATAGCACTCATAACTGAGGTCAAATATACTTGTAACACAGCCATCGCCACGGTGCGACAAGACATCCAGAAAATCTCACACAGAGTAGAATCTCTGGAAGATGAACATAATTCCACTCGCCAATATGGCTCCAAGCTGCAATCCACGGTTATGGCTCAGCATAGTGCTATCTCAGATTACCACAAACATCTTGAAGACCTTGACAATAGAAGTGGACACCATAACATTAAAGTCCGTGGTATACCTGAAGTTGTACATAATGATGATCTGAAAGGTGTTCTGGCGACCATATTGAGCAACGTCTAAGGCGTATCTGCTGAACACATTATAAAATTGGACAGGGCACACAGAGCTCTGAGACCTAAGGGCACTTCCTTCCTACCAAGGGACAACATTTGTTGAGTCACTGACTATGGACTTAAGGAAACTAAGGCCAGAATTCAATGATCTATTCAATATGACGGATCCACCATCCAACTTCTGCCTGTCCTGGATCACATTACAAAAGCGTAGACAATTGCGCCCTCTACTATCTACCTTATGAGATAACAATATTTTGAACTGGTGGGGATTCCCGTTTAGTCTTAGGGTATGTGCACACACACTAATTACGTCCGTAATTGACGGACGTATTTCGGCCGCAAGTACTGGACCGAACTCAGTGCAGGGGGCCGGGCTCCTAGCATCATACTTATGTACGACGCTAGGAGTCCCTGCCTCTCTGCAGGACAACTGTCCCGTACTGTAATCATGTTTTCAGTACGGGACAGTAGTTCCACGGAGAGGCAGGGACTCCTAGCATCGTACATAAGTATGATGCTAGGAGCCCGGCTCCCTGCACTGTATTCGGTCCACTACTTGCGGCCGAAATACGTCCGTCAATTACGGACGTAATTAGTGTGTGTGCACATACCCTTACAGTCAGGCGAGAGGATCGATCTGCTGTCCTCAAAACATCATTGGACATTCGAACCTTCTGTGATATACTGGACATTCCAGTCCCGAAACTCCCCAACTGGGAACTTGTTCCACCATCCCCTCTGCCACCTCCAGTCTGACAAAAAGTGACCGCAAAGAAGAAACCCAACACTCCACAGGGTCCCACATCTGACCAGGCGAACAAACCACCTTCTCAGCAATAAGGACTTTATTCCACTAGGCTAATAATCTTTATAGAATTAACTTATATGATTTATGGGAATCTCCAACCCGACGGCTAAACTATATACATTTTATTCACATCCACACACGTATAGATTTCTTTCTATGAAATCTCCCTGGCCTTCGCTTGTCCTCTACTGTTGACATTGGCCCTATTACATGGTCAGATCAAAGATTCGACCCCCCGAATTATCCACAATATGGGAAGCACACAAAGCAGTCCTCAGAGGACAATGTATATCCCTTTCCTCTCACCTCAAACGAGACGCGACTCAACAAATTCTAGACCTGAGGACCACTTTAAATAAACTGGAAAATAAAATGTCCTTTTTCCCCTCCACATCTACCCTTAGACATATTGTTGAGACAAGGGGCAGGTTGAAAGATTTCTCTATTGCCAAAGTAGTAAAGTTACTAACGTATACTAAATAACGGTGTTATTAAAGAGGGAACAAGTCTCATTTGTTGCTTGCAGCCCAATTACTCAGGGATGTATGGGGTCAGATATTATATGACCCGAACTAACAGGTAAATATATTCCACCAATATTACACAAAGTTATATTCCCTTACATGACAACTCGCCACAGACCCATCCATCCATATCCAATGTCTATCTAAATACATGCCCTCTCCCGACTATTACTTCCACCGATTCACTTATGCTGAATGCCCCTATTACTATAGAAGAATTGCAGGACACTATAAGGGAACTTCCTAATGGTAAGTCCCTGGGCCCTGACGGGTTTCCGTACCTTTATTATAAAGTCTTTCAAGAATCTTTAGCTCCCCACATGTTAGATCTCTTCAACTCTTTCCTGTCGGGAGCCTTAATTCCCCCTTCAATGCTTGATTCCTTTTTTACAGTCATCTCGAAACCTGGGAAAGACCAATCTGAATGTGCCAGCTATCGGCCGATATCTTTCTTGAATGCAGACCTCAAAATATTTACCAAAATATTGGCCAATAGACTCGGCTCACTTCTCCCTGGTTTAATACACAAAGATCAGGTTGGATTTGTAATGCATAGACAAGATAGGGATAACACTAGATGTACGATTGACTTGGTTGATGTTCTTACTAAAACTAGTTCCCCGGGCTTACTCCTTAGTTTAGACGCTGAAAAGGCCTTTGACCGACGGAACTGGTCCTTTCTCTTCACTACTTTCGAAAAAATTGCCATTTCTTGCCCTTTTCTTAATGCAATACACTCATTACACTCCTCGCCAAATGCGGTGGTTAAACTACCACACGCGACCTCCCAACGCCTGAACATACACAATGGCACTGGACAGGGTTTCCCCCTCTCTCCCCTTCTTTTTGTGCTCTGCTTAGAGCCATTGGCTACTCTAATTCATAATAACCCTGATATCCAAGGTGTTATGGTACGGGATAGAGAGTTTAAAATCTCTCTCTTTGCTGACGATGTCCTTCTGACGCTACGCAATCCACAAATTTCTTGACCTAACATTCATTCGGTCCCAAATTAATATAGCCCCTATTCGTGATACAAGATTAACAATTCTAAGACAGAAGCCTTACCAATTAATCTCCCATCGTCGATTATGTCGACCCTGAAATCCTCGTTTTACTATACATGGAAATAAGATACGATCAAATATTTAGATATTAAGCTTACCCAATTCTATATCTCCTTATACAAATATAATTTTTGCCCCGTCTTTCAAGAAATTAATGGATTATTATTCAAATGATCCACCCACCCCTTTCCTTCTTCGCCATGGTGTCTATAGTTAAAATGACAATTTTGCCAAAATACCTCTGGAAACTCTCCCGGTACCTAAACCGCGAGCCGATATTTGTAAGTTCCAAATATCCTTACTAAATTATATTTGGGCGGGCAAGCGCCATAGAATCCGGAGGTCAGTCCTACTTTCTACTATTTCATCAGGAGGACTGGAAGTCCCCGATGTATACCGATACTATCAAGCGGTTCACTTACGTAGGATCCCTAGTTGGGCCTCATTACGGGCATACAATAACTGGACTGAGATTAAGAAACTCTGGATTACCCCTACCTATCCGTATCACTTGCTCTGGGTGGAGCTTCGCCAGGGCTAAATCTCCGTGTGCCCCCGTGTGGGTTCAGTTTTCACTTTTTCCTCTATGAAAAAAACATAGAGGAATATACAAAACCTCTAAACCTATGGTTCTCAACCTGTCAGTTGGGTATCATTGGTGAGACACCCCTCATTTATTGATGAGGTGTGGCCTGCCACCCAGATTCAGCGCACAGTCCTGTCTGATGACACAATCCTTCCGTCCTAAGGGAAGTGATATATCACAGAGCTCTATATGTTGGAGAACATTCTCCTTTTCAGATCAGCATAGGATCAGGAAGTTAGAAGTGATCAGGAGCACACACAGGGCATGTTCAGTCTTTGCATTGCAAAGACTGAACACAGTAAAAATCCACTGCTTCTTAGCAACGGACTGTACATGCTGCGGAATGTGAACTGTCCACTAGTTTCCGCACTGTTATTTCCTGCACTAAGTTACCAAGAAAGCATGACCGTGGGAAAAACAGAGTGCGGTTCTGTAACCCTTAACCATTAATTGCGTGTGACAATCCCAACTCCCTTAACCCCTTAATGACCAGGCCATTTTGCACGCTAATGACCAAGGATTATTTTTTGTTTTTTCACGGTCGCATTCCAAGAGTCGTAACTTTTTTTTTATTCCGTCGACATAGCCGTATAAGGGCTTGTTTTTTGCGGGACGAGTTGTATTTTGTAATTGTACCATTTTTAGATGCTTATAATATATGGATTAACTTGTATTAACTTTATTTTAGGAGAGAATTGAAAATAAGCAGCTATTCCAGCAATAATTTTCACGTTATAAATTTACACCGTTTACTATGCAGCATAACTAACATGTTAACTTTATTCTATGGGTCGCCACGATTACAGGGATACCAAATATGTAAAGGTTTTATATGTTTTCCTATGTTTGCACAATAAAAACCCTTTTAGAAAAAAATTACTTGTTTTTGCATCGCCGCATTCCAAGAGCCGTCATTTTTTTTATTTTTCCGTCAATGTGGCTGTATGTGGGCTTGATTTTTGCAGGCCAATGTGTAGTTTTCATTAGTACTATTTTGGGGTACATAGAACTTATAGACTAACTTTTATTTAATTTTTTATGGGGGGAATGGGAGAAAAGAGATAATTTTGCCGTTGTTTTTTGCGTTTTTTTGGGACGCTATTCATCCGGCGGTTTAATTAATGCATTTATTTTATTGTTGAAGTCATTACTATCGCAGGGATACCATATATGTGCATGTGTTATTTGTTTTGACACTTTTACTAAATAAAACCACTTTTTGGGCAAAAAAATTTATTTGATTTTGACTGCATTTCGGGACGGAGACCTTTCCAGGGGTGGCCGGGGTGTCCGGCCAATACAGTCAGCAGGGGGCTGGGGGAAGTCAGGGAATCCCTCAGGTGGAAAGTCGGGCCTTTTGGAGCGGGCTGCAAATTTAAACACTCCTGTTCAGTCTGTAGTGGGGCATAACATGGCGCGTCAAGATGTTTTAGGAAAGGAAAGGTGAGAGGTAGCGCAGCAGGTAGCCATGGGAGTGATGCTGGTTAAGTTGGGAGAGATGCTGCCGTATCTGAATAGGTACCCGGATAGAGAGAAGGCCAGTTTGTTAGAGGGGGGTTTCGCAACGGTTTCCGTATCCCGCCCCCTTCTCATGTTATCCCTTTTTTAGTTACTTAATTTTAAATCTGCGCGGGCTTACCCGATGGTTGTGTCCGAGAAACTGAGTAAAGAGGTGGGGCTGGGGAGAATGGCGGGCCCCTTTTTGTCCCTTCCTTTCGTTGACACTGTAGTTTCCCCATTAGGGGTCGTCCCCAAAAAAGAGCCACATAAGTTCCGGTTGATACATGATTTATCGCATCCAAGGGGGGGCTCAGTAAATGACGGGATTGATCCCGCGCTTTGTTCTGTAGTTTATATATCCTTTGAGGCGGCGGTTGAGTGTGTTAGACAGTATGGTTGGGGGGCCCTCATGGCAAAAACGGACATGGAGTCAGCTTTTCGTTTGCTTCCAGTGCACCCTGATAGTATTCGGTTGTTGGGCTGTTACTGGGAGGGTTCGTATTTCGTGGACAGATGTCTTCCGATGGGCTGCTCCATTTCCTGCGCCTATTTTGAAGCCTTCAGTTCATTCTTGGAATGGGTGATTTGTGAGGTGGCGGGAGTTGCCTCCATCATTCATTACTTGGATGATTTCCTTTGCATGGGGCTGGCGGGATCACCCGTTTGTGGAAACCTGTTGCCAACGGCGAAGTGGGTGGCTGGTCGCTTTGGAGTGCCCTTTGCGCCTGAAAAAACGGAGGGTCCGAGGTCGGACCTGGTGTTTTTGGGAGTCACGATTCATTCAGAGAGCATGGCAGGCTCCGTCAGGAGAAATTGGAGGATATGAAGTTATTGTTAGGCCGGGCGTGCCATTTGCGGAAGATTACGTTGCATGACTTGCAATCTCTCCTGGGGAAGCTTAACTTTGCTTGCCGTATCATGCCTATGGGGAGGGTTTTCTGTAGGCATTTGGCGAGGGCTACGGCGGGAGTAAGGGCTGCACATAATTTCATTAGGTTGGGGGAGAAACATCGGGAGTATTTGAAAGTATGGTGAGACTTCCTGGGTCAATATAATGGGAGGTCGATTATCATGGTGCCGATGGTTGAGAATGTTAATTGGGATTTATTCACGGATGCGTCAGGGAGTGTGGGCTTCGGGGCCTATTGCGGGGGACAGTGGTGTGTAGGTCAATGGCCTGCTAAGTGGGTGGAGGTGGGCTTGGTGCGTAACCTGGCATTTTTGGAGTTGTTCCCTATTGTGGTAGCAGTGTCTATTTGGGGGGACAGATTTAGAAATAAGAAGATGCGTTTCCATTGTGACAACATGGGGGTGGTAATGGCAATTAATAATGTTTCGGAGTCATCTTCCCCTGTTGTTTGTTTGTTCGTTTGTTAAGACACTTGGTCCTACTTTGTCTGTTGCTGAATGCTTGGGTTACAGCTGTTCACGTCCCGAAAGTGGATAACTCAATTGCGGATTCTCTTTCTCGCTTGCAGTGGGATCAGTTTCGGCAGTTGGTCCCGGAGGCAGATGCAATAGGGCTCCAATGTCCTCAGCACTTGTGGGAGCTGGTCTTCGTTGGCTTCGGGGACGTGGACCGCTTATGAGGCAGCCTGGCGAGAGTGGGAGGCTTGGCTGAATGTGTTGGATGGAGTTGTTGCTTATGGGGATCAAGTGGTGGCTTTTTTGGGTCGGCTGCGGGCTGGTCGGTTGTGAAAGTTAATTGCTTTATGGCGACCCTAGCATTTGGTTTTAAATGGAGAAGTTTAAGGGACGCCACAAAGGAATTTTTGGTAGGCTAGGCCCTGAGGTGGTTTAGAAGTACCATGTGTCCGTGATGTCTACAGAGCCCTGCCCATAACCAGGAAGTGCCGGCGTCATGGCAAAGATAATGTATTTAATCATTAGCTCGCTGTTTGTCAATGGGGGTACCATGTGACCATGATGTCATGTGAGGGGCGTTCCAGCCAGCGTGGAAGAGCAATTGTGGAAGATCCCGGAAGACGAGCTGCAGAGGGGGCCTGTAATGTACTGTACTGTCTGTGTTTGCGGTGGAGAGAGGAGAGGGGAACCGTTAAATTACAGCCCCCCCTCTCTCCACCGCAAACTGCACAAAACAATAGAATACATTACAAACTGTGGGTCGCGACCCCCTGGGGGGTCATGTGAAGACCTCCGGGTGGTCGCAAGTCACTCACCGAGGTTCCGGTTCCATTTAATGCTGACGGCTCCTTGCTCCAACATTCACTGTGCCCTGAGCCATGAGCAGCTCGACACAGACAGGTGCGATGTAGTGACGTCATAGAGTCAGTCTGAGCTGAGTCACTCATAGTACAGACCCAAGGAGGAGAAGGATTCTCCACTCGTCGTGGGAACGGGGATAGGTAAGTCATTTTATTATTTTTCTATTATGCACATATTGGGGCAATTATACTGTATGGGGGCTGATATGGCATGGGGGCATTATACTCTATGGGGAGCTGATATGGGGGGTATTATACTGTATGGGGAGCTGATATGGTGAGGCATTATACTTTATGGGAAACTGATATGTAGGGGTATTATACTGTATGGAGAGCTCATATGGGGTGCATTATACTGCATGGGGAGCTCATATAGGGGGCATTATACTGTATGAGGAGCTGATATAGGGGGCATTATACTGTATGGGGAGCTGATATGGGGGGGATTATACTGTATGGGGAACTGATATGTGGGGGCATTGTCCTGTATGGGCAGCTGAAATGGGGTGCATTATACTGTGTAGGGAGCTGATATGGGAGAGCATTATACTGTACTGTATGGGGAGCTGATATGGGGGGACATTATACTGTATGGGGAGCCAATATAGGGGGAATTATACTGTATGCGGAACTGACATGGGGGGGCATTATACTGTATGGGAAGCTGATATAGGGGGAATTATACTGTATGTGGAGCTGATATGGGGGGCATTATACTGTATGGGGGGATGATATGGTGGGGCATTATACTGTATGGGGGCTGATATGAGGGCATTATACTTTGGGGGCTGATATGGGGAGCATTATACTGTGTGAGGACAGCTATGGGGCATTATACTGTATGGGGCAGCTATGGGGGGCATTATACTGTATGGGGCAGCTATGGGGAGCATAATACTGGGGGGCAGCTATGGGGCATTATACTGTGTGGGGGCAGCTATGGGGGCATTGTACTGTATGGGAGCAGCTATGGGGAGCATTATACTGTATTGGGGCAGCTATGGGGGCATTATATTGTATGGTGGCAGCCATGGGGAGCATTATACTGTATGGGGGCAGCTATGGGGAGCATTATACTGTGTGGGGGAAGCTATGGGAGCATTACACTGTGTGGGCCGGGCAGCTATGGAGGCATTATACTGTGTAGGGGCATTATAGTAGGTGGGCAGCTATGGGGAGCATTATACTGTGTGGGGGCAGCTATGGGGGCAGGAGCATTATACTGTGGGGGCATCCATGGGGGCTGTTGGGCAAGGCGGCTGGGCATAGGCGTGCCCAGGGTTCTGGTGGTGATGGGGAGGGGTATGGGGGCCCAAGCTGAATTCTTGCACCAGGGCCCATGAGCCTTTACCTACGCCCCTGAAAACAGCCGAGGTAAGTATGAACATTTTTTTTCCTACGCTGCTTTCCACAGCAGAAATTATGGTCGAAAAACCACACAGAATGTGCTGCGGGTTCCAGGTCGGATACGCTGCACAGATTTTACACAGCACATCCAACCTGTGGGAACCTAGCTCAGTTCTCCCTTGCATATCAATTTATAACATGAAAACTGTTGTCTTTAGGACATGTACACCCTTCTACGTTTATTTGATGGAGGAAAAGTGTTAATCTGCCATGCCGGGTTTTCTTGTCTGGTTCTGCACAAACTGGCATTATGGCACTTGATCAGACCTATAATTTGATCCAGACTTGTTTTGGCTCTTGACTAATATGTTCATATTTTAAGTTATTATTGAGGTCATTTATGCAGGGAACTTAATAATATTTACTGCTAACTTAAAACATGTAGTTTATTAGTTTATGTGGACCAAAAATGCTAGGAAATATCGACCACTTTGTATGGTGAAATATAAAATGTAGAGGTGGTAATAAAGTCTTTTATACTTTTATTCTATAAGGATTTAGTTCTGGTTTTAAGTCTAATGCGGTATGTAGTATGCTCTAAACTGTGCTGTTTCAAGAATATGTTGTTGTATAGCACATAATTCCTATACCATTTAAATATGAAGAAGTTAATGTAGGCAGCATTTTGTAAATCACAAAATGTTCTAGGTTAAAAATAGTCTATTTTCCATAATGATTTAGGAAGAAACTGTTTTGGGTAATTAAAGCAGAATTAAAATTTGTTTTATTTTTCCATTCTATATGACTCCTGAAGTCACATCTGCAGCATATGTTATGTGGGCAATTTGCAAGTCATTCTCAAACCTATACTTTTGAGAGGCAAAAGGTAATGGGTGGAGGCTCAAAATCACAATATACTGCCATACATTAGTATTGCAGTATATTGTGCAAGCGATTCAACCATTGCTGGTTCAAGTCCCCTAGGGAGACTAATAAAAAACAGTTAAATAAAGTTTTTTTAATATACAAAAATATAATTAAAAGTAAAAAAAACAAGATTTTACCTCAAACGCAATGTAAAACAAAAATTAACATAACTGGTATTGCCGCGTTTGTCTGAAATATTAGGGTCAGTTCACACGTTGAGTAAATACTGCAGATTTTCCGCAATGGAATTCACAGGCTGCAGCGGCCTCCTGGGTTGAAACGTCATCCAAGGAGGCCCGCCAGCTAAGTGCTGCAGTTTTTTGCAGCGGACACTCAGGCCGAAAAATTGCACCACAGTTTGGTGCTTTTTTTGCATGGAATTCCTGCGGCGCAAAGGGCGGATACACTGCATGCTTTTACGCAGAGTATCTGCCCCGTGTGAACTTAGCCTTACAATATAAAATTATAAAATAAGCCCTCACACCGCTCAATTGATGAAAAAAGAAAAAAGTTATGACTTTCAGAATATAGCAACACCAAATAAATTTTATTTTTAACATTTAGTTTTTTACTTGTAAAATTAGTAAAACATAAAAGAAACTATATAATTTTGTTATTGCCGTAATCATATTGACCTGCAGAATAACGTTAACATGTCATTTTTACTGCATCGTGAACGTCCTAAAAATGAAACCCAAAAAGCAATGAAGAAATCGCGGTTTTTATTCCCATTCCTCCCCACAAAGAATTTTTTTCCCGTTTCCCAGTACATTATATGGTACATAAAATGGCTGAAGAGGAAAGGGATTAGTAGAAAGCCAATTAACCTTTGGCTATTGGGAGTAAACTCATGTAAGCACAGGAAGAACATTTAAACTCCATACACATGTTGCCCTTGGTCAGAATCGAGCCCCAGTGCTGCTAGTCAACCAGTCTAACCACTGAGCTACTGTGCTAATAAAAATAATTAGGTCTGGTACATCAGTAAATAAAGCCATTTTAATGAAAGCACGCCAAGTAACTTACAATTATTTGTTAAATTATTATTGGCCTAACTATTTTCTAATGATTGTGACACGAGTCTATCATCCCCAACACTGTTATAAATGAAGTCATTTGAAAAATAATGGAGATGGCAGCTCATCCATCATCTTGACTGGTTTCTTTATTCCTCGTGCTCCTAATCACACAAGTCCCTTGATTTAATATATGCAAACAACAGTAATAAATATGCCTTCCTTGCCAAAACAACCCAACTTGAACTGTCTACTAACGCAGTGGACATGCATTGAATCGTAACGAGCATAAGAATCACCTCTAGTCGTTCCTCAACTCGTAGCATCAAAACAGTTCACAAACAAACAAAATATTCTCATATATATTCAACGGCTGTACAAAGCAGAAAACCCGTTTTCTCCAAAATATACAGGCTTAGGTCATGGTCACACTGAGTTTTTTGCAGGCAGAAATATCTGCCTCAGAATTCCTAAATTTTGAGGCAGATTTTGACCTGCCTGCTATTTCTTTGCTGTGGTGTTCACTGTGTTTTTTTGAGCGCCGTGGGCAAAAAAACACAGTGAAAAATGCTTCCTCTACCCCCATTGATTTAAATGGGAGGTCAGAGATGGAACCGTGGGAAGAAAGAGCATGTCGCTTTATTTGAAATCAATGGGAGGCAAGTTCGGCCATTTTTTGGAGCAGTTTCCGATGCTGTTTCCGTGTCAAAAATAGCTCTAAAAAACTCTGCGTGAACTAGGTCTTAGCTGACACACCAAAACATCTTGGCCACTACCTAAGTAAATATATGTGTTTGCATGGCACTAATAGAAATTTGTCGTCCTTTAGGGCACGGCCAGATGTGGCGGAATTTCTGTGGAATTCCGCTGCGGACAGTCCGCAGTGGAATTCTCCTGCGGCCGTTTTTTACAGTTGTTTCAATACATTTTTAGGCAAGTTAGTTCAGACATTGCGGAAAGCTCAGCTGCGGACGATAGGCAGCGGTGCAGAATTTTCCCTCCGCAGCATGCGCTGACTGTTGCAAAGAAGAAGCAGAATTTCACTGCGGATTTCAGCCTTTGCAATGCAAAAACTGAAATCTGTGGCAAGTCCGCTGTCTTTTCTGCAACGTCTGAATTACATGTCAAATATGCAAATATTGGTGCAGATTCAGAACCGATAAAAACACAGGGACATATACAAAAACACCGAAAAAGGCCATACTTACAAATGGACACAGCCAGGCCAGAAATGCTGATGAAAGGGCGAGCAGGTGCTTTAAATAATAATAGCCACTCCCACTAGTCTTGAGGGGAGTGGTGTGTGGTGCATGGGATGTGTAGTAAGAAATAATAAATGAATAGTGTGTGTGCAAGTGTAATACTATAAGTGAAATATAGGGGGCAGTAATAAATGAAGTGCCTCAATAGAAATAAATGGATAATGGGGTGCAAGTGAGTGAAACATGGAGGGATAGTGTGTACGTCATGAGGCACAACGTGTATAGCCAGGTAGAAGCCTATTTGTGACGCCTTGATAATTCATAGAGCGGGCTACCCTGCTTGCTATGCCAAACAACACACCAAGCTCTCCCAGCATCAAAGACCCGGCTGTGTCCAAGAGAAGCGAATATACATAGTAATGAAAAATACCTGGGGTATTGGTAATCATTTTGGCCAAAAGGACGCAAGCTCGCAATCCACGACAAGGATCCCCAGACTTGCGAGTCCCTAAATCCTAAACTGGAACAGAACGTTCCTGATGCACAAACAGAACCGATAAAAACACAGGGACATATACAAAAACACCGAAAAAGGCCATACTTACAAATGGACACAGCCAGGCCAGAAATGCTGATGAAAGGGCGAGCAGGTGCTTTAAATAATAATAGCCACTCCCACTAGTCTTGAGGGGAGTGGTGTGTGGTGCATGGGATGTGTAGTAAGAAATAATAAATGAATAGTGTGTGTGCAAGTGTAATACTATAAGTGAAATATAGGGGGCAGTAATAAATGAAGTGCCTCAATAGAAATAAATGGATAATGGGGTGCAAGTGAGTGAAACATGGAGGGATAGTGTGTACGTCATGAGGCACAACGTGTATAGCCAGGTAGAAGCCTATTTGTGACGCCTTGATAATTCATAGAGCGGGCTACCCTGCTTGCTATGCCAAACAACAACACACCAAGCTCTCCCAGCATCAAAGACCCGGCTGTGTCCAAGAGAAGCGAATATACATAGTAATGAAAAATACCTGGGGTATTGGTAATCATTTTGGCCAAAAGGACGCAAGCTCGCAATCCACGACAAGGATCCCCAGACTTGCGAGTCCCTAAATCCTAAACTGGAACAGAACGTTCCTGATGCACAAACAGAACCGATAAAAACACAGGGACATATACAAAAACACCGAAAAAGGCCATACTTACAAATGGACACAGCCAGGCCAGAAATGCTGATGAAAGGGCGAGCAGGTGCTTTAAATAATAATAGCCACTCCCACTAGTCTTGAGGGGAGTGGTGTGTGGTGCATGGGATGTGTAGTAAGAAATAATAAATGAATAGTGTGTGTGTGCAAGTGTAATACTATAAGTGAAATATAGGGGGCAGTAATAAATGAAGTGCCTCAATAGAAATAAATGGATAATGGGGTGCAAGTGAGTGAAACATGGAGGGATAGTGTGTACGTCATGAGGCACAACGTGTATAGCCAGGTAGAAGCCTATTTGTGACGCCTTGATAATTCATAGAGCGGGCTACCCTGCTTGCTATGCCAAACAACAACACACCAAGCTCTCCCAGCATCAAAGACCCGGCTGTGTCCAAGAGAAGCGAATATACATAGTAATGAAAAATACCTGGGGTATTGGTAATCATTTTGGCCAAAAGGACGCAAGCTCGCAATCCACGACAAGGATCCCCAGACTTGCGAGTCCCTAAATCCTAAACTGGAACAGAACGTTCCTGATGCACAAACAGAACCGATAAAAACACAGGGACATATACAAAAACACCGAAAAAAGGCCATACTTACAAATGGACACAGCCAGGCCAGAAATGCTGATGAAAGGGCGAGCAGGTGCTTTAAATAATAATAGCCACTCCCACTAGTCTTGAGGGGAGTGGTGTGTGGTGCATGGGATGTGTAGTAAGAAATAATAAATGAATAGTGTGTGTGCAAGTGTAATACTATAAGTGAAATATAGGGGGCAGTAATAAATGAAGTGCCTCAATAGAAATAAATGGATAATGGGGTGCAAGTGAGTGAAACATGGAGGGATAGTGTGTACGTCATGAGGCACAACGTGTATAGCCAGGTAGAAGCCTATTTGTGACGCCTTGATAATTCATAGAGCGGGCTACCCTGCTTGCTATGCCAAACAACAACAACACACCAAGCTCTCCCAGCATCAAAGACCCGGCTGTGTCCAAGAGAAGCGAATATACATAGTAATGAAAAATACCTGGGGTATTGGTAATTATTTTGGCCAAAAGGACGCAAGCTCGCAATCCACGACAAGGATCCCCAGACTTGCGAGTCCCTAAATCCTAAACTGGAACAGAACGTTCCTGATGCACAAACAGAACCGATAAAAACACAGGGACATATACAAAAACACCGAAAAAGGCCATACTTACAAATGGACACAGCCAGGCCAGAAATGCTGATGAAAGGGCGAGCAGGTGCTTTAAATAATAATAGCCACTCCCACTAGTCTTGAGGGGAGTGGTGTGTGGTGCATGGGATGTGTAGTAAGAAATAATAAATGAATAGTGTGTGTGCAAGTGTAATACTATAAGTGAAATATAGGGGGCAGTAATAAATGAAGTGCCTCAATAGAAATAAATGGATAATGGGGTGCAAGTGAGTGAAACATGGAGGGATAGTGTGTACGTCATGAGGCACAACGTGTATAGCCAGGTAGAAGCCTATTTGTGACGCCTTGATAATTCATAGAGCGGGCTACCCTGCTTGCTATGCCAAACAACAACAACAATTGGTGCAGATTCGTTGCGTAAATGCCCCAAATCTGCACCAACATTTGCAGCGGAAAAACTCTGCCACGTCTAGCCGTGCTCTAAGGGTATGTTCACACGTGCCAGATATGTTGCAGAAAATTATGTCACTGTTCCATATATCTTTTCAGATGCATAAAACCAAGGCATACGTACCATAGAGGCAGATCATGAAGCTACTATGATGCTCTTTTCTATTAAATGTCAAGAACCTGACAATCTATTGTTTCTGTCAAATTCCAGAAGCGTAATTCTGAGATGAGGGTGGTTTTACATGGGCAGATTTCATTGCCATTAATGAGCACAGATCGATGATAACATGTGGATCGGAGTTTGTTTGCTCCATTAACATGGAGCAATAATTGTGAGTATGAGGACAAACCGCGCCATACAGTTTGCAGCTTGTGGGCAGCACATCCCCTGTTTACATGGGTAGATGTGCTGCCGACAAATAATAATTTTCTAGGACCACATAAAATATGTGATTAATGACAAACGGGCGTTTACTCGTCTGTCGGCTGATCGCCGGGCATGTTTACACTGGACAATGATCTGGAAAATGAAGCGTTCGAAAGCACAGAAAAGTTGCAATTCCACCACAAGTATCGCAAATCTGAAAAAACAACAACACTTTTTCTTCTTAAAATGTAATAAAAAAAGTCTGTACTTATTTTCCTGGCATTGTCATAGCGTTCCCCCAGCTGTTCTCCATACTGCTGGCCTCCTTGGATGACATTTCATCCCATGTGACTGCTTCAGCCAATAGTCTGGAAGCGGTCACATGGGCTGCAGCATCATCACAGGAGGCCCGGCTGCACAAAGTCCAGAGAGAAATGCTTTGCTATCGCAACGCCAGTCAAGGTAAGTATTGACTTTTTTTTCTGCTCTGTTTTCCGCAGCAGCAATTCTGGCCGAAAATCTGCAGCACAATTTGGTGCGGTCTTTCGGCCAAAATCTCCTGAGGGTTCTAGGTCGGATACGGATAAAATGAATCCTTGTTCAGAGTTCTTCTGTCTCCTGAAAGGAAAATAAAGGACAGCAGAAACAGTAGTCCGGGATCATGTAATAATCCTTTAAATCAGTAGTTCCCAAAGGGACCTACTTTTGGCCGAGACTTTTGATTGGGAACCCCACTTCCGTACTTAGCCCCATTCAAAAAATAATTTCCTGCAACAACACAAACAATGATAATTGTATTAAAAACCAGAGAATAGCATCCAAAGAATGACCAAAATAGAAGTATATTGTGCGACAATGACACAAAATATTTAGTCTAACTTATGTCAACATCATTTGTCGTTAGATGCCGGTACTTAGCTGCATTCGAAAAATAAGTGCCTGCAATATCTAAAACAACAATTGTGCGGGCGGCAGAGGGGGCAGGCTCAAGGTAACCTGGTGCCGCTGATGGTGGGTCATGTGACCTGACCCGTCCATCCACATCCATCAGAGGCGTGGCTATGGGTTTGACAAGGGGGGTGAAACACATCTGAGTGGGCCCCACACACAGTATAATGCCCTTATAGCTGACTCACACAGTTTAATGCCCCTATAGCTGCCCCCCACAGAATAATGCCCCCATAGTTGCCCCCACACAGTATAATTCCCCCTTAGCACCCACACAGCAGAATGCCCCCATAGCTGCCCCCACACAGTATAATTCCACTATGGCTGCTCCTACACAGTATAATGCCCCTATAGCTGCCTTCATACTGTATATTGCCCCATAGTGGCCCCCAGTATAATGCTCACATAGTGCCTAATAAAAAAATGCATAAAATAAAAAATTCACCTATCCCTGTTCCCATGACAATTGGAGGAGAACCCGCTGCTACTCCAGCCTGTGCAGTGTGTGGCTCAGCACAGATGTGATGACGTCCCTACATCGCGCCTGTCTGCGCTAAGATGCTCGCGATTGGTGTTACAAAATGAATGATGGAGCACGGAGCCGTCAGCTGCCTGCTCCAGCATTGGATTCAACTATATCTGCATCCTGAGGATGCAGAGATAGTTAAAACATAGACATACCAGCACTGTGGGACCAAATCCGGGCCCCACCATCTGGGCTGGCGTCAGCACCCCGCTAACGCGGGCATGTGCCGGTGCCCACTAACTTTGGGGGGGGTCCATTTGGCCGCCGGGTGCTTTACGCTGGCATCATGGCTCCTCCAGGAGCAGAATCCCCGGCTAGAGCGTTAGCACGGCTCTGGCCAGAGATTCTGCTTCTAGAAAGAGCCCCTGGAGTCCCTGCATATATGGACAGTGATGTCAGGGGCTCCTCCAGGACCGGAATCCTCGGCTAGAGGGTTGCCGACACTCTGGTCAGGGATTCCGTTCCTGGAGAAGTCGCTGACGTCACTATTTATATATGGACAGTGACATCAGGGGCTTTTCCGGGACTGGAATCCCCGGCCAGAGCATTGCCAATGTTCTGGCCATGGATTCCGCTTTTGGAAAAGCCCTTGACATCACTATCCATATATGGACAATGATGTCAGGGGCTACTCAGGTGAGGCCTCCCCGCCAGAGCGTCGGCAATGCTCTAGCTGGGTATTCCACTCCTAGAGGGAGCCCCAATTGCGCTATCTACAAGGAGGGGGTGTAGCGCTATCTACAGGGGATGTGGCGCTATCTACACGGGATGTGTGTGGCACTATCTACAAGGGTGTGTGTGTAGCACTATCTACAAGAGTGATAGTTTATGGCACTATCTACAGGAGGTGTGTGTGGCACGCACTATCTACAGCGGCTGTGTGGAACTATCCATTGAGTGCATGGTGGCATTATCTACAGGGGTTGTGTGGCACTATCTACAAAGGGCACTGTGGCATTATCTACAGAGAGCATTGTGGCATTATCTACAGAGGGCACTGTATAAATGGGGTCACAAACTGGGGACCTAACTTCTATATGTGGATATAAAGGGGGAGTATCTTTTATATGGGGCACAAACTGGGGGCCTAACTTCTATATGAGTGCACAAACTGTAATTTTCTGCCATTTTATTACTGCCGTGAGTTCCCCCGTAAATGGGCCCCCTAAGTCTGTGCCGCCGAAGGGTCCACATAAACCTGGAGCCAGCCCTGCCCACCATCTCAGTGGGCCCGGGGCCACAGCCTGCCCGCCCCTCACTAGCTGCTCCTCTGGCGGCGATGTCCGGACCATAGCGCCGCACAACATATTGGTGTGTGGCTCACGACCCCCCGGAGGTCTTCACACGACCCCAGAGGGGGTCACGACCCAGAGTTTGTGAAACTGCTTTAAATCATCAAGTGTGGAAAAAATATAGTGTAATGAGTGTGTAAAGGAAGTAATGTATTTCAGAGGTCCTTTCACACACAGCTAATGGTAACTTGTCACCACACACTGTGAAGTTCATGCTTCGGACATGTCACAGAGAAGAAGTCATTTGTGGAGTCCAGGTATTGAAAACCTCTATAGACTAGAACATAAGAAAGCTTCTTCCCATTTGTGCTAGTGTTTAGTGGGGGGTAGGGGGTTAGCACATGGACCATGACAATCACAACATCTGATATGTCTCTATTGTATGTCACAAGATACATAAAGTGAGAGCTAGACTTTAACCCCTTCCCGTCGTAAACAACTTTCAGATTTTCATTTTAGTTTTTTCCTCCCCACCTTCCAGAAGACATAACGTCTTTATTTTTCAGTCGATATATTACTATGAGGGCTTGATTTTTGCGGGACGAGTTGTAGTTTTTCGTAGCACCATTTATTTTGCCCTATAATGTACTAAGAAACGGGGAAAAAATAATTTGTGGGGTAGAAAATGAAAAAAACAGCGATTCCTCCATGGTTTTTTGCCCGCCGTTTTTATGGAATTCACTGTGCAATTAAAACAACATGTTAACTTTATTCTGTGGGTTAATATGATTACGGCGATACCAAATATATATAGTTTTTTCTATATTTTACTACTTTTACAAGTAAAAACATAAGTGTAAAAAAGAAAATGTATTTTGTGTCGCCAAATTCCGAGAGCCATAACTTTTTATTTTTCCGTTGATTAAGTGGTATGAGGGCTTATTTTTTGCGGGATAAGCTGTAGTTTTTAATAATACCATTTTGGTGTACATGCGACGGTTTGATCACTTTTTATTTCATTTTTTGTGGGAGATTAGGTGACCAAAAAATAGACGTTCTGGCGTTTACAATTTTTTTTTCTACGGCGTTCATGAGCTGTTAGAGGGGGCCACCCACCTCTTTCTAACGATTTAAATGATTCGGTCACGGCATTTAACTTCATTACTCTGAAGTGTCGGATGTAACATACAGCCGACACCAGCATCGTATGGAGCGAGTTCACTCCGTGAGCCCGCTCCATACTTCCCCTACCTGGCTATGACGTAACTATAAGTCATATGTCGGGAAGGGGTTAATGTATAGGGTGCAGCTTAAATAGCAATTGTGAACTACACTCTAAGGCCTTGTTCACACAGCGTATTTTCGACGTGTATTTTGTTGTTTTATTACGCTCCAAATGACGCATAAAAAAAACAATTAAGTTAAGTTTCCCATTGACCTAAATTGGAATACACGTCTTTAGTGCATACGGTAGGGTTGTTTTTACACGTGTAAAATTACATTAACGGGTCATGTGAAAAAGAAGTGTCATGTCAATTCTTGGAGAGTTTTACATGTCTTGTATTTCAACAAAATTCAATGGGAGACAAAAAACACATGAAAAACAGTCTTTAAATAAGCTTCAAATATACATCAATGTATACATATTCGTTAAAAACAGCTTAAAAAATGTGTTGTTCTGTCGTGTATTTAAAGCGTTTTTAGAGGTGTTTGTTTTCAGACTCCAAATTACACCGTGTTAAGATAGCCTAATTAGAAACTTCACTAGTGAATGTTAGCAGTACTCTAACCAGCTAACCAGTGGGGTTCAAGTACTATTTGGCTAGTGGGGCATTGGTGGGCAGCACCAATTCTAGAGTCTAGTGCGGCATACTAGTGTGGGTGGGCAGCGACCATGAGCCAAAATATATTCTGCTATTTTTCTGAATATATTTTACATGTAGTGAGTGCATGTACATGTAAAATTTTGTGTATTTAGTGAATGTGTGTGCACAGGTTTTGTGTGTCTTTTTACGTATTTGCAGTAGTAAGTTTGCTATGGATACATGTAGAATGTAGTATGTTTGTATGTTTGCTCATATGTAGTTAGTATGTATAGACATGTACTCTAAGTGGTACATATTTGTGAATATATACTTAAACATAGTGGAAGTAAATGAAGGTAAAAATTGCAGACATTTTTTTTTACATCACAGTTCGAAAAATGTAAACAAATCTCAGTAATGCAGTAGTTTAGCTTTTTTTTTATAGTCATGCAATGGGTTTGTCTTTTAATAAATGAATATGCCCAGACAAGATTTGGAATGTTTTGATGTTTTTTAAATTTTGGAACTTTTATTTACTGTACGGAACGAAATGTCCCTTAGTAATGTGGGACGTTCTGCCAATCACTTAATTTCTGCCTGGAACTCTTCTCTGTGCTTATATAATTTTACTAGCAAGAGGAACAAGAACATTTAACAAGATATATTTTTCATACTAATTACATGGTATATAGGTACCTTATATCACTGTACACTCTGCAAATTGCATTAAGTTCCTTTCAAGCCTAACTCCACACTGAGTTTGCGCCAATTATACAAACCTTCAATACCTGGTTTTATCCAACCATTTTTCTTCTTATCATCAATGAATAGACAATTGGGCAAATATACTACTTTGTCTGGTTCTAGAATGTGTTAAAAATGAAAAAGTGCCAAATTTTAGTGGAAATTGTCGTGACTTACCAGAAAGGGGTTGTGGCTTAATTGCGCCATGTAACAAAAATGTGCCAAAAAGTTGGCACAAAATTCCAGGCGCAAAATAAGCGAAATCAAAGGAAGAGAAAAGTGTCTAACAGTTCATGCAAGATGCAGAAAATGTTCATACAGCATACACCACTGTAATAAATTTGGCTAATTTCATGATTGCCTGGTCCAAGTTTACGCTGTCTAAATATTAGACATTATTAGTAAATGTGGGCTATATCATGAGTGGTGTAATGCAGAATAACTAACAGAGACCATAGCCATATTGTTCGTTAAAAAGTAGTAGGTCTTGCCAGTCCTTTCTTCTACCAGTACACATCCTTATAGAGCAAATATGCCCCAGCCACTTCGGTGGAACAAAATGTCACTCAGCTTATTATGTCCTGCTAGATAAGCAACTAGATCTCCTACACTCCTCTATAAATACTGCTCTTACCCAGAGCAACAACAATGCTCAGAAATTCAACGATCTGCAAACCAGAATAGTGGAAGCGGAAACTTCCTTCACCGACTACTAAAACAGACTCTCAAATAAACAGCCCAAAGATCCTTCAGGAGAAAATTGACGACCTGGAGAGCAAGTGCTGATACAATATCATCTGATTTTTGGGTAACCCTGAATCAGTGAAAGGCAATAAGCTCACCCACTTTGTCATGGTCGATATTCCAGTTGCCCTCACATTGGCTGCAGAAAGGGTACACACAGGGCTAGCTCCAGGTTTATGTGGGTCCTTGGGCGACACAGACTTAGTAGGTCCCCTTGCGGGGTAACTCACGGCGGCAGTAAAATGGCAGAAAACGTCACTTTGTGCCTCCATATAGACGTTAGGCCCTGTTTATGCCCCCATATAGAATTTAGACCCCCAGTTTGTACCCCCATAAATTGAGTGCCCTCTGTAGATGCCACACAGCCCCCCCAGGTAGTGCCACAGAGCCCCCCTCCCAGGTAGTGCCGCGCAGCCCCTCTCCCAAGTAGTGCCACACAGCCCCCTCCACCCAGGTAGTGCCACACAGCCCCCACCTCCCAGGTAGTGCCACGAGGCCCCCACCTCCCAGGTAGTGCCACACAGCCCCCACCTCCCAGTTAGTGCCACACAGCCCACCCTCCCAGGTAGTGCCACATAGCCCCCTCCTCCCAGGTAGTGCCACACAGCCCCCTCCTCCCAGGTAGTGCCACATAGCCCTCTCCTCCCAGGTAGTGCCACACTACCCCCCTCCCTGGTAGTGCTACACAGCCACCCTCCCTGGTAGTTCCATTCAGCCTCCCTCCCTGTTGGTATCGCCTTTGGGGTTCCCTCTAGGAGTGTAATCCCCAGCCAGAGCATTGCTGATGCTCTGGCTGGGGATTCCGCTTCAGGAGAAACCCCTGACATTACTGTCCATTTATGGACAGTGTTGTCAGGGGCAACCCCAGAGCCATAGTCCCGGGCAGAGCACTACTAGCCCTCTGCCTTGGACTCCTGCTCTGCTCCTGACATCACTATTCATATATCTGAAACGCGTAGGCACCGCCTATACCACCAACCACTTATTGTATTCTGGAAACACTCGTGTCAATTTTTCAACTTTTAACTACTTTTGGAATAAAACTTGGAAGAAGTTTCCCATTTTAACAGACACACAAATCTCAGCGCAGGATCCATTTTTTCCACTTTCCTGTCCATTCTATTCGTGAGCCGACATGAGGACCCGAGCGATATATCAACAATCCAATTCTATTATAAGGTAAGCTGGAGGATCCCTCTTATTTTTTCATTCAATCACTGTCCATATACGGCTGGTGATGTCAGAGGCAACCCCAGACCCAAAGTCCCGGACAGTGATGTCAGGGACTTCTCCAGAGACGGAGTCCTGGAGCAGATCCGCTTGTAGCGCTCTGCCTAGGACTCCTTATCTCCCTCTGACATTACTGTCCATATATGGACAGTGATTTCAGGGACTTCCCCAGAGACGGAGTCCTGGAGCAGAGCTGCTAGCGCTCTGCCTGCGACTCCTTCTCCCCTCCTGACATCTCTGTCGATATATGGACATTGATGTCAGAGGCTTCCCCAGAGACGGAGTCCTGGAGCAGAGCCGCTTGTAGCGCTCTGCCTGGGACTCCTTCTCTCCCTCTGACATCACTGTCCATATACGGACAGTGATGTCAGGGACTAGCGCTCTGCCTGGGACTCCTTTTCTCCTCCTGACATTATATATGGACAGTGATGCCGTGATGATGGCAGCGACAGCACCTGGCGGCCGAGTGGGCCCCCAAAGGGTAGTGGTCCTCGGCACTTGCCCAGGTTTGCCGGGTGCTGACGCCGGCCCTGGATACACAGACTGGGACCGGATCACAAAGAACATCAATCTCGACCTAGACAAGTTATATCATATTTTTACTTCCAAATGAAAGAAGAGATACTGTGGGCACTAAAATATCTAAAAACCTTAGGCTTCTTTCACATCTGCGTTGTGGCTTTCAGCGGATCTGTTGAAATAAAAAAAAAACTGATACACTGTGGGCCTGTTCACATCACCATTCGCTTTCCGTTCCGGGGTTCCGTCGGAGGTTTCCATCGTGGAACCCCGCAACGGAAAGTCAAACGGAAACCACAGCTTCCGTTTGCATCACCATTGATATCAATAGTGACGGAAACACTGCTAATGGATTCCGTTTGTCACCGTTCCAGCACGTTTCCGTTTTTCTGATGGAATCAATAGCGCAGTCAGGTTAAGCTCATCTGACCCCAGTTGACAAGCTCCCTGGAAAAAGGGGTACAAATTACGCACATCTCGCTGACACCTACACCACTCCCACAAATAGTTTTTTGATCTCATGGGATGTAAGGGGTTTAAATACATCCGTAAAAAGAAAAAAAATCTTGACTTGCATCAAGAGGTTGAATTATTACATTATTTTCCTCCAGGAAAATTGGACAGATTGTAGCCTAGAATCCTCCTACTCTGCTAAAATGAGAGGAGTCCCTACTCTCCTTAAGGCTATGTTCACACAAGGCGGATACACTGCATAAAAGTACGCAGCATATCCGTCCTGGACCAAATTGTGGTGCAGTTTTTCAGGCGGAATTTCCACTGCGGAGAGCATTGCTACAAAAAAACTTTCATACTTAGCCCGGGCCGTGGTCAAGGCATCCCTTCGTTGTCTGTGAAGTCCAGCCTCCTGGGATGACGTTTCATCCCATGTGATGGTTGCAGTCTGTGATTGGCTGTAGCAGTCAAATGGGATAAAACCTCATCCTGGGAGGCCGGCCTGGACGGAGAAGTATAGAGAGCTGAGTAAGTAAAAGATTTTTCTATTTTTCTTAATTTACGATTTTTGCAGCTTTTCCACTGCAAAAATCACAACATCTGCCATTTGTTGCAGGTTTTACCTTCCCATCGAATACTATGGGAAAATCCTGCAACAGAAAAATAGCAATTTCAAAGCATAAATTGACATGATTCGGATTAAAAAAAACACCCGACAGGTCAATTTATGAATGTTTTTTTCAGCTGAATCTTTACGCAGCATGTGGATGAGATTTGGTCAAATGTCATCCACTCTGCTGACACTGCATTACACGGCGGAGTTTCCACAATGATCTACGTTGCGGAAAATCCGCAGTGTTTAGGCAAGGTGTGAACATACCCTACAAGAATCCTGCCATATTCCATTGTAGACTCATACGCTGATCCAGGAGGTAGATTTCCCTATGTTGAGTTGACACTAGCAGGCAAACCCTATACCTTTTGAAAAGTGTCTACTCCCACTACAACCCAGTAACGACTTCTATTCTTCCCAATTTTCTGTCCTTTCCAAAAGAACATTGCATACCCTTGTGGTGGCCACCCTGGACAAATCTGGCAGTACAACACACTTGCTCCTTGCCCCTCAGGCTCTGATGGACATGTTATCAAACTTTGATCTCTGTGATCCATGCCGACTCAAACACCCATCGATTAGAGATTATACAGTACGTATTATTCACATGTACATGGCTTATATTCTCGGATTGATTGTTTTTTTATATCTAATTCCTTCTATTCACTTAGTGAAGCACAAATCCATCTAGCGTTCTTTGTCCATGGTCCAGTTTTGCTGTGCTTGGACTTACTCCAACAGAGTAAGATTTGGAGTTTCCCAACTTACTTGTCAACCTTGCTTGACTTTCAATCCTTTCTGAAAAAAGAATGGGCAAACTATTAAGACGACAACATTCAACATTTGGATGTCGATCCCCTCTTTTGGTCCGCGTCTATGGCGGTGATGTGGGGTTACATTATTAGCTATGTAAACCTGCAGAAAAAGAGACAAAAAGTCAATTTCCACACTCTACATACTGACTACATTTTCTGAAATTTGTTTTGGGTTTAATTAGATCACCACAAACGGCTAAATCTCTGCACTTTACAGATATATTTACATCTTAATTTATTATAACACATCCATAATAGGACTCTCAGGCTTATCCCTGGCGATCCCTAATCTCGAAATAATTGACTTATTAACAATCCTTATTAACAATTCTCTTTAAACCCTCCCCTCTGCAAGATATGTAGAGATGACCCTAAAGGTGGCCATACACTTGAGATAGCTGTCAGCCGAACGATCGTTCGGAGAGCTATTCCCCCCGATTCCCCCATACACATGCATGCTTGGCCGAACGCGCATGTCATTTTAATAGGGAGATGGGGTAAAGTCACTGCCAGACAAAAGAATCGGGCATGTTGGAATTCAACATACCCGACCCTTCTCTCCCCTGACATCTACTTTTGGGGGAGACCGGGACACTACCATACACATTAGATGGTCAGCCAGTCCTACTGTAATCGGTAGGTTTGGCTGACATACATTTAATGTGCTTGACAGGCCTAAGAATCTTTCACAGATCTTATATCTCCCCAACCAGGGGTGGAAGATGGGCATTTATCTGGCTGATACTTGTTTTAAATGTAAATTACCACAGACAGACATTACTCAAAAATTATTTGCAATGTGGGAAAGCTCTATAGGTATAAAACCTCAGAGAATCCAAAATAAGATCAAAATGCCATTTCAAAATGATCCCTGATACTTGGAATGGGAAAAACAAGATGATCCCCCGATTTAATCCCCAATAAGACCTGTCAGGGGAGCATGCAAGGACCAATGTACATCCCTCCCTGCCCCCTGTTGCCAATCATGTTACTTTTATTATCTTAATTAGGGACATCCACTCCCTTCTCAAAAGACTATAATCGAACGTCTCCACCCTCATCCAGAGTTGAAGTATGACATATATCCCATATTTGGATATTAGACACAATTTCTCCAAGGTGAATAAATAGAGGTATACAAGGTGCCCTCCTATTTAATCCCCAATAGGCAAATATAAGTGAAGCATGCAAAGACCCACTGATTTCTCTCCCTGCCCCCCATCTAGCCCACTCATGTTACTTTGATTATCTTAGTTAGGGATATCCACTCCGTTCTCAAAAGACTATAATCGAACGTCTCCACCCTCATCTGAAGTTGAAGAATGATATATATCCTATCTTTGAATCTCAAAGACAATTTTGCCAAGGTGAATAAATAAAGGAATATAAGGTAATCCCCCTATTTAATTCTCAATAATGGAGTAGATGTGCAGCAAACAAGAAACGCCTGCACGAAAGCGCTCTCAGCCACCCGGCCACTATTGTATAGTAACAGAAGCCTGCATCGGGAGCACGCACGCTTCTTGCGTGGCTCGCAAGATGCATCTGTTCTCCTTAGAATTCGTATCTGGCGCCTGTTAGAGATGGATACGGATTCCTCATGACAACGAGCGTGCAGAGCTGAAGTAACAGCAGGCAAACCAGAAGGCGATAAGAGTGAAGACGGGACAACAGGAACAAAACCAAATATATATAATTGCTATTTTTCTATATATAATTGCTATATATAACTGCTATTAAAACCAAATATATATAATGGCTATTTTTGTACATGGGTTAAATAAACCACTATCTATTTTTGAAATTACTCCTGGAGTGCTGCGTCTATTTCTTTCTTTGATTATCCAATAAAGGACCGTGTGGATGACGGTCAAGGGCGCATAGCACCTTGCTACTTGAATTCTTCGAAGTGCTGCTTTTGTTCTACCATATATATATATATATATATATATATATATATATAAATATATTTATATATGTTTCTTTACAAACAAAAAATAAAATCATCTACAAAAGATAGATGAACCTTTTATTTCACATTTATGAGGAATTTAGAAGTGGTATAACAGCATTGCCCTGGGAATGGTGTTAAGTGATCTGTTATAACAGATCAAAGTTCTTTCCTGCTGACTACGATGAGCTGTTAACAGAAAGCAATTAACAGCCGCACTCAACATGACTCTGCAATCCAGTAAGGCACTTTTACATTTGGCTGAAGCATGTTTTACATAAATGTATAGACTTTGATGTGCCACATACATAATTATGTGAAAATAAAATCATAAAATATAGCCTTTCTAAGTACTTTTGATTTACTTATCTAAGTTATTTTACCAGACATGTTTTGCACTTTGATCATTTCTTTAAGTTTTATGTGTTAACAATAGCTGTCAATTGTTTTATCTGGGGACTCATGCCTTAGGTCTTCTTCACACACACTTTTCTTTTTATTTAAAATACCAAAATATCGTCATGTAAACAAGCATGCAAAAGTGCTTAAATAGAACGTTCTGGTTCAAAAACATAAAGGACAAAGCAACAAAATAACCATACTAAGACCTGACAGGTAACAAACAGAAAAGGGGTAACAAAAAGGGTTGAGTCAGAAGAGAGATACAATGTGCCCGATCAAAGAAAAGGTTTACGGATGATGGGTAAGCCATTAGGTGTCCCACATTAATTAAAATTGGTCTATGTTATCCTGAGTAAGAGCCGTAAGTAATTCTAAACTGCGGACGTTTCTAATTCGTGCATATAGGTTTATGGAGGTCCAGTGTCGAGCTATCAAGTATCAGGCTGCAGTTAGAATATACAATAGTAGCCTGGTGGATAATTTCCAAACTGGAACAGGAGGCGAATTCGACAAATAAGATAATGGGTCAAGAAGGACATAAAAAAACGATACCTGGTATACATGGTGCTTAACTTCTGACCAAAAAGGTAGTATTAGGAGACAAGCACCTCCAACAAACTTCCGGTGTAGATTTTTTTAAAGTTTTTCCATCATCGCATTCAAAGAGCTATAACTTTTTTATTTTTGCGTCGACATAGCTCTATAAGGACTTGTTTTTTGTGGGACAAGTTGTATTTTTTTAATAGCACCATTTTGGGATACATATAATTTAATGATTAATTTTTATTAACTTTTTTGGGGGGTAGTAGAAACAAAACCGGCAATTTGGCCACGCTTTTTTTGCGTCCTTAATTTTGCCGTTTACCGTGTGGTATAAATAACATAATCATTTTATTCAGTGGGTTGTTACAATAGCGACAATACCAGATTTATACAGTTTTCTTGTGTTTTCCAACTTTTATACAGTAAAAACACAGTGTCTCCATATTTGAAGAGCTATAACTTTTTTATTTTTCAGCCGATGTAGCTGTATGAGGCCTTTTCTTTTGAGGGATGACTTCGTTTTTATCGGTACCATTTTGGAATACATGCAACTTTTTGGTCACTTTTTATCACATTTTTTTGAAGGCAGGATGAACATAAAACAGCAATTCTGGCATTGTTTTTTATTTTATTTTTTACGGCGTTCACCGAGCAGGTTAAATAACATAATAGCTTTATAGTTGGGGTCGTTATGGACGCCGCAATACAAAATATGTGTAACGCTTTAACTTTTTTTTTTCATAATAAAACATTTTGTAAGGGGAAAAAGTGGGTTTTTCATATTTTTTTTCTTTGGGGTTTTTATTTATTTATTTATTTATTTATATAACTTTATTAAACTTTTTTATTAGTCCCACTAGGGAACTTCAGTATGAGATCGTTTGATCACTTTTATAATACACTACAATACTTCTGTAAATAATACTTGTGTAAAACTGACAGGCATCTGCTAGGCCATGCCTCTGGCATTAACTAGGGGCAGACCGGGGGCCTTTCTAAGGCCCCCGGCTGCCATAGAAAGCACCGACACCCTGCGATCGCATAGCAGGGTGCCGGTGGGGGTGAGAGAGGAGCCCCCTCCCTCCAAAACCACTAAGATGCAGCGCTCGCTATTGAGCGCCGCATATAAGGGGTTAAGCGGGCAGATTTCAATCCGCCCACTAGAGCAGTGCTGCTCCAAGCCTTCAGCTACTGGAGGTAGCTGAGAGCAGGGAGCTTTTACTGCTCCCGACAGCGCTGCTTTATTCTGATACAGCACCATTAAAAGGCGTATGCATCAAAATAAAGCCCGTTAGGGGCCGCCGTGAAATTGCGTAATGGCGATCACTAATGGGTTAAGCTTATGGAGGAGTTCTGGCATGTGGTACCAATGTAGGAGTAGTTTGTATATTTTTTTTTAAGTATGGAACAGTGAGAGGTTTCAGCAGCATTTCTTTAAATCAAACTCCACACATCATCATTTAAATTTCTACCAAGGTACTCCTCCCATCTGACCATGTATGTATGTCTAGTCAACTGGTTAGGGTCAGGATTAATCAAGAAAGCATAAATGGCTGAACTAAGGCTTAAAAATGTTGTGGGGACAAGATCTGAAGGGCTTGCAGAAGGGTCTTGACAAAATGTTTGAAAGTCACTTGGAGAGTAGCTGAAATTTGGCTTGAAGATCTTGAAAAGAGTATAAAATTCTAGACTGGGGTTCAACTATATTAGCATACTAAAAAAAAATCTGGTTTTAAACCATGGTCTATTCATGGCTGATGTAAGTCTATTTGCTAGGTAGTGGTTCAGAATGCACTGGACCAAGGCAGGTGCACGAATAGGGTCCCAACCCAATCGTATTTGAAGAAGTATTCGGCACACAAAATGTAGTTTTTAAATTCTTCAGGTTTATTGTATTTGATGCCAGAGGCTTAGTGCGTGTGACGTTTCGGTCAGGAGACCTTCATCAGGCAATTAGTTCCATTGGTTCCTGGTGTATCCAGGTGTTCGGCGCTACTGTCTGTATGGCGGCTAACCTCTGGCATCAAATACAATAAACCTGAAGAATTAAAAAACTACATTTTGTGTGCCGAATACTTCTTCAAGTAAGTCTATTTGCTATTATGGGATGGTCTAGTAAAGACAATAATGGGGAATTCAGTGAGGAGAGAGGAAACCTGTTGACACATGTGTTCCACAGATATCGAGTTACCCATAGGCCCAAGTAATGTATGTGCTTTTGCAATAACAGAGAATAAGGAGAGTTCCATAAGAGAGAGTTAAGATCTGCATGTACCAGTGTAATGTCCGTGGCTGCGGGCCGTCAGCTCCAATCTCCTCCTGACAGCCGCAGCCACGAGTCAGCAAGTGCTGGCCCCAGCCTCCTCCTCAGGAGACGCCAGCGCTCGCGTCCACTCACCTCATCCGGATCCCGTAGGGACTTCTGATGAACTTGAACCCGTGAGTACCCTGGACTATAAGAGGGCTCCAGTCCCCTGCTTCTATGACTGAGCGTTGTTGATGTTTCCGAAGCTTGTCTATGTGATGGCCTCCTAGTGTTTTCCTGTTCCTGTTCCCAGCATTCCATACTATCCTGGTCAAGCACTGTGCTGTGCCAAAGTCGTGTCGTGCTCTATCCCACATCTGACCTGCTCCACCTCGCCTGATGTCTACCTGCTGCCTAGTCCAAGCCGAACCTGCCCTGCTGCTGTCCGAGCTGCCACAGGTACCTATACGAACTATAGACATTGACCTGCGCCCTGTTGGCCAGCTGCCTTACCGTCAAGGCGGTACGGCCCAGTGGGTCCACAGACCCTTCGTGACAGTACACTCAGGCCATGGACCCTGCTGGTTCATTCAAGATTATGACGACGTCTCAAGAAATGCGGGTGGATATGCTATACCTCCGGTCTCAACAGGACCAACTCCTCCAAGCATTGAACATTCATGCACGTCGGCAGGAGGCACAAGCTGCCGTTCCTCCTACTACACCTCCTGGCAGTGTTGATCCTCAGACTACACCTCTTGGCAGTGTTGACCCGCGTGTTTCTTTGCCACTTCCTGACCTCTATGATGGAGAAGCAAGTACCTGTCGTGGATTTATGAATCAGTGCCAGATCCACTTCTGCCTGTATAATAGGACATTTTCGTCTGATGGCCAAGGGTCGCCATGGACGAACCCTATCTGGGAGAGACAAGGACCAGAGACCCGTGACTTCCAAGCCTTCCTCCGGACTTTTCGTATGGTGTTTGAGGAGCCTGGTCGGGTCTCATCTGCAGCGGCTTCTTTGATTAATCTTCACCAAGGAGACACCTCCATGAGTGATTACGCCATTCACTTCCGCATTCTGGCGGGAGAGCTGTTATGGATCAATGAGGCCCTGGTGGCTGCATTCTGGCATGGACTGGCTCCTAAAATTAAGGACGAACTTGCCGCTCGGGATCTGCCGTCTGCCCTGGATGACCTCATCCTTCTGTCCACCCGGATTGATATACGGATCCGAGAACGCCTTCAAGAGGTTCAACGGGAGGGAGTCCTTCCCAGTCTGGCTCCTACTTTGCAGCAACCCCTGCTGTCCTCAGATGTCGATCCTCCTTAGGATGTGATAATGGACCAGTGTAAGTTATCCACCCAGGAGACGCAACACAGACACACTTCTGGACTGTCTTTATTGCGGCCTCGGTGGCCATCTTGTGCGCCTGTGTCCCCAAAGATCCCAAAGCCTAGGGTTGCTAGGAGTGATAACCTTGGGTAAGAATGGACTTCCATCTAAATTGTCCATACCTGTGACCATAGCATCCAGTGAGAGAACACATCAGGTCTCTGCGTATCTGGACTCTGGATCCACTGCTAATTTTATCCGTAGAGACCTGGTGGACCTTCTGCAATTACCCCTTACCCCTCTGGAGAGCCCGTTGACAGTTGCTTCAGTAAATGGAAGCAACCTCTGCCAGAACCAGTTATAGCTGTGACCAAGTCACTGAGGCTCCAAGTAGGGGCTCTTCACTCCGAACTTCTGTCGTTCTATGTCCTATCCAAAGCTGTTAACCCCGTGCTGCTGGGCCTGCCTTAGCTCCGACTGCATGCCCCAGTCTTGGACTGGAATTCTTGAGAAGATGGTCTCCTAGTGTTTTCCTGTTCCTGTTCCCAGCATTCCATACTATCCTGGTCGAGCACTGGGCTGTGCCACAGTCGTGTCGTGCTGTATCCCACGTCTGACCTGCTTCACCTCGCCTGACGTCTACCTGCTGCCTAGTCCAAGCCGAGCCTGCCCTGCTGCTGTCCGAGCTGCCACAGGTACCTATAGGAACTATAGACATTGACCTGCGCTCTGTTGGCCAGCTTCCTTACCGCCAAGGCGGTACGGCCCAGTGGGTCCACAGACCCTTCGTGACAACCAGCCACAATTTCTCAATTTCCATCCATATAGTAAAGGCCAGAAGAGTGGACAATGCAGGGAATCTTTGTAGATGAGCAGCCCAAAAATAAAATATGACATTTTATACACCAAGGCTTTAGTTTCTCTGCTAGCAAACAAAACCAACTTTGAAATTCTTTTGCGTTTATTGACCCAAATAATAATCAGCATTGGAGTTGTAACCAACAGTATATGACTAAATGAAACATTTTAAAGAAGTAAGTTAATAACAAAGCACAAAGTGGTTTATTCCTTTGTTTAAAACTAATGCTTGCCCACAACTTTGATAAATGAATAGGCTGATGTGTAGGCAGAATATATATAAGAACATCTCTGATTTTGGTCCTGTTTATCAAATGACTCATTTCTGATCACACACAATGCTTTGTTGAAATGTGTGCGCTCAGAAAAAATGATTAATTACTGATAGCATTATGAACGTTCTGAGACACTTCAGATTCTTGATGGATGCTATTTGTCATCAGTATTACAAACATAGGGTCCCACTGATCAAGGGTTACTGCAGCTCAGAAAATAGAAAGTCATTACAGAATACATGATTAACTTAAAGAGGCTCTGTCACCACATTATAAGTGCCCTATCTCCTACATAAGGAGATGGGCGCTATAATGTAGGTGACAGCAGTGCTTTTTATTTAGAAAAACTATCTATTTTTACCACGTTTTTAGTCAGTATAAGACAGCAGATAGTGAAGAACGCAGTGTCACTATGCGCTGACTAAATGAATGGAGAGAAATGCATGACGCTGATTGGTCAGAGTCATACACTCCTCTGTACAACGCCCACTTGGTCTAAAGTAAAAACACGCCCACTTGGGCATTAAGAAACGAATTAGCATAAAGCTAAAATCGCTCCTTACGTGGTAAAAATTAGATAGTTTTTCTAAATAAAAATTACTGCTGTCACCTACATTATAATGTTACAAGAGAGAGAGGATCGCCCTCAGGCGACAAGCCAAATTTCCCAACTACTCAAAAATAAAATAACATTTAATCTTTATTAGCTACTTGTAGCAGGACAAACCACACACACAGATTTAAAATTCTCACTATCAGAGGATTGGATGACAGTAATTTGCCTGTACAGACAAGCATTAGGTAGCTACCAATAAGGCACGTATCAATAGGTCCAGTAAGTTAGATTATAACAGTAGTCAACTAAATGGATAGCATAGTGGATCCGATCAATGATAGGAATTAAAATGAGTTAGACAGCCCCCCCGACATGTTTCGCTACTAAGTAGCGTCCTCATGGGTACACGGGGCTAATGGCGACGCGGCGAGACGGAAGCTCCTGATATGGACCAGTAGAATGACGTGTAGTGGGGGTGTGTCAAGAGAAACAACCAGTCACGTCATGGGAGACAAGTCCGTGGTGTGGGGAGGGAGGATCGACGAATGGGAGACAGAGTAAGGTTGGCTAATGGCAGACGAGCTGGGGCGCAAGCGCAGAAGAACAATACCGGACTTAGTCTATGTGTGTCAAACCAAATATATGAGCGCTCATTGGCGCATGCGCAGATGTAATAGTAGTGACTTAGACGGAGGGTAGCAGGTTCCCATCACATTGCCGGCAAGAAACGGCGCAGGCGCAGCAGCGCAATAAGTGTCCTTAGAAGAAGGGAATAAGTAAAGTGAGAGGAGGTAGAGACGCATGCGCAGAGGTACAGTTTCGGACTTAATATATATGTAGTATACCGGGTTGGGACCAAATGGCGCAGAGGTACATGTTATGTCTTAGACACGTAGTCAAGGGGCATTGGTCCCTATCAGTAAACTGTGGGAAACTAATCTCCCACATGGCTACAGATAAATAAAGCGCTAGCGCAGCAGCGCAATGTGTGCACTCTAAGAGGAGTAAGTGAGTGGAATGAAGTAATGAAAAAAAGGGGGGGGAGGGGGGGAAGGGGTTTGGGGCACTGGAGCAGATGTATAAGGTCTGAACTGTGTGTATATATAGCATAGCAGAACAAGGTCACAGTAGATAAAAATATTAATACACTATGGAAAGTGGCTCATCCAATCGGATAGCCATCAAAAAAGACGCATGTGCGAAAAAACGCTAAATGTGCATGTAAGAGATGAGAAAGGGGAGGGGAAAAAGGGGGCTCTATCTACACAAAAGCCAGAATTAACGGCCCTCCATAACAGAACCACAGAAATGACATAGAAGCATTAGTATATGGTGAGTATTACATAGCAGATCCACCAAGTACCTAACATCATCAAGAAGGTCCATATCACGAGATGTCTATTCAATTCATAAATACTGGGACAATAAGTGTTATCCCCTATGTTACTAAATACATATATGTCGCCATACTTGTGTGGTACTTGTCATAGGGGTAAATGTAATTGACATATATAAAGCCCTCACACTGGATGTGTGGGGTCAGAAAAATAGTCACCAAAATATAACAATACTTTGTGAATGGGTACGGCAAAGTAACACACTACAAGGTATAGAATGAAGGGCGCAGTGGCCATAGTATATACACTATATTTTACTGATGCAAAATAACAGTAGAATAAATTCATAGGGAGGCACTAAAAGTGAAGCCCTCATTCAGACCCATGGGAGACATGGTATTGAGACTGTAAATCCACCGCGCTTCCTCCTGTAGGAGTCTACGGTCAAGATTACCTGCTCTGGGGCCCATTTTGATCTGGGTAACCCCCCAGAATTTGAGTAGCCCTGAATCACCCCCATGATGCTCATGGGTATGTCTAGAGAGGGTAGTGTCTTCTTTATGTTTGATGGTACTAAGATGTCTGGATACACGTCTTCTCAGTTCTTGCACCGTTTTTCCCACGTACAGCTTGGAGTATGATTTGCCATCAGTGGGATTAGTGAAATCTTTAACGGTTAAAGATTTCACTAATCCCACTGATGGCAAAACATACTCCATCAAACAGTTTCTTAACTGTCAGAGTAAAGGGGTCATCTACATTGTTAGATGCCCATGTCCCAAGCTGTACGTGGGAAAAACGGTGCAAGAACTGAGAAGACGTGTATCCAGACATCTTAGTACCATCAAACATAAAGAAGACACTACCCTCTCTAGACATACCCATGAGCATCATGGGGGTGATTCAGGGCTACTCAAATTCTGGGGGGTTACCCAGATCAAAATGGGCCCCAGAGCAGGTAATCTTGACCGTAGACTCCTACAGGAGGAAGCGCGGTGGATTTACCGTCTCAATACCATGTCTCCCATGGGTCTGAATGAGGGCTTCACTTTTAGTGCCTTCCTATGAACTTATTCTACTGTTATTTTGCATCAGTAAAATATAGTGTATATACTATGGCCACTGCGCCCTTCATTCTATACCTTGTAGTGTGTTACTTTGCCGTACCCATTCCCAAAGTATTGTTATATTTTGGTGACTATTTTTCTGACCCCACACATCCAGTGTGAGGGCTTTATATATGTCAATTACATTTACCCCTATGACAAGTACCACACAAGTATGGCGACATATATGTATTTAGTAACATAGGGGATAACACTTATTGTCCCAGTATTTATGAATTGAATAGACATCTCGTGATATGGACCTTCTTGATGATGTTAGGTACTTGGTGGATCTGCTATGTAATACTCACCATATACTAATGCTTCTATGTCATTTCTGTGGTTCTGTTATGGAGGGCCGTTAATTCTGGCTTTTGTGTAGATAGAGCCCCCATTTTCCCCTCCCCTTTCTCATCTCTTACATGCACATTTAGCGTTTTTTCGCACATGCGTCTTTTTTGATGGCTATCCGATTGGATGAGCCACTTTCCATAGTGTATTAATATTTTTATCTACTGTGACCTTGTTCTGCTATGCTATATATACACACAGTTCAGACCTTATACATCTGCTCCAGTGCCCCAAACCCCTTCCCCCCCTCCCCCCCCCTTTTTTTCATTACTTCATTCCACTCACTTACTGCTCTTAGAGTGCACACATTGCGCTGCTGCGCTAGCGCTTTATTTATCTGTAGCCATGTGGGAGATTAGTTTCCCACAGTTTACTGATAGGGACCAATGCCCCTTGACTACGTGTCTAAGACATAACATGTACCTCTGCGCCATTTGGTCCCAACCCGGTATACTACATATATATTAAGTCCGAAACTGTCCCTCTGCGCATGCGTCTCTACCTCCTCTCACTTTACTTATTCCCTTCTTCTAAGGACACTTATTGCGCTGCTGCGCCTGCGCCGTTTCTTGCCGGCAATGTGATGGGAACCTGCTACCCTCCGTCTAAGTCACTACTATTACATCTGCGCATGCGCCAATGAGCGCTCATATATTTGGTTTGACACACATAGACTAAGTCCGGTATTGTTCTTCTGCGCTTGCGCCCCAGCTCGTCTGCCATTAGCCAACCTTACTCTGTCTCCCATTCGTCGATCCTCCCTCCCCACACCACGGACTTGTCTCCCATGACGTGACTGGTTGTTTCTCTTGACACACCCCCACTACACGTCATTCTACTGGTCCATATCAGGAGCTTCCGTCTCGCCGCGTCGCCATTAGCCCCGTGTACCCCTGAGGACGCTACTTAGTAGCGAAACATGTCGGGGGGGCTGTCTAACTCATTTTAATTCCTATCATTGATCGGATCCACTATGCTATCCATTTAGTTGACTACTGTTATAATCTAACTTACTGGACCTATTGATACGTGCCTTATTGGTAGCTACCTAATGCTTGTCTGTACAGGCAAATTACTGTCATCCGATCCTCTGATAGCGAGAATTTTAAATCTGTGTGTGTGGTTTGTCCTGCTACAAGTAGCTAATAAAGATTAAATTTTATTTTATTTTTGGGTAGTTGGGAAATTTGGCTTGTCGCCTGAGGGCGATCCTCTCTCTCTTGTAATTTAATAGTGTGCCTGCCAACTACCTGGGGTCTCCCTCTTATTTCTCTGTGTTCTACATTATAATGTGGTGACAGAGTCTCTTTAACCCCTTCCCGACATTTGCCGTACATGTACGTCATGGAAAGCATTGACTTCCCGCATCTTGCCGTACATGTACGCCGAATGTTTGGGACCGGCTCAGTAGCTGAGCCGGTGCCATCATCACCGGATCTCAGCTGTATCTTACAGCTGACATCTGGCTGTATCGGCGGGGACCGAAATTAGCTTCGATCCCCGCCATTAACCCCTTAAGTGCAGCGCTCAAACGCGATCGCTGCACTTAAGGTGTTTGCAGCTCATCGGAACCCCAGTAATGAAATTTCCGGGGTTCCGGTGGCTGCAATGGCAACCGGAGGCCTAATACTGGCCTCCCGGTCTGCCTAGCACCGAAGCCGGTCAAGATCCGCCCGGCGGCGGAGCCTGATCGGCTTCCGTAGCTGCCGGCAAGATGGCGCCGGGTCAGGAGCTGATCCGGCGTCATCAGCGGTGGAAGTCAGCTGTACTGTACAGCTGACATCCACCTGTAACGGCAGGAACCGGAGCTAGCTCCGATCCCTGCCATTAACCCCTTCGATGCAGCAATCGAAAGCGATTGCTGCATCGTAGCGGTTACTAGCAGATCGCCAGCCCTGACAGGCAATCAGGACTGGCGACTGCTGTTATGGCAACAGGAGACACAATGGTCTCCTGCTCTGCCATTACGGAAGCCGATTTAGGCCCCGCCGGGAGGCGAAGCCTAATCGGCTTGCTGTCAGTGAATGACTGACAGATCTAATACATTGCACTACATAGGTAGTGCAATGTATTAGAAAAAAAAAATCTGACCATTGGACCTTCAAGTCCCCTAGTGGGACTTGAGAAAAAGTGTAAAAAAAGTATAAAAAAGTGTAAAAAAAAGTGCAAATAATAAAAGTTTGAAAACAATAAAAGTTTCAAGTAATCAAATAAAACACAATCCCCTTTTACTCTTATCAAGTCCTTTATTATTGAAAAATAATAATAACCCATATGTATTTGGTATCGCCGCGACCGTAACGACCTGAGGTATCAAAATATTATATTATTTATTGCACGCGGTGAACAGCGTAAAAAAAAACGTAAAAAACGTTACCAGAGTTTCTGTTTTTTAGTCACTTTGCCCTACAAATGTTAGAATAAAAAGTGATCAAAAAGTCGCACGTATCCAAAAATGGTACCTATAAAAACTATAGCTCGTCCCGCAAAAAACAAGTTATGGTTCTC